>NC_057794.1:512871398-513056746 GCF_018294505.1 Triticum aestivum
GCCAAGAGGGAGATCAAATCATGTGTTTGGCAGCCCGCAATACCTCAAGTATATAGAGGGGGAGGGGAGGGGCTGCGCCCCCATCTAGGGTTCCATCCCTAGGGGTGGCGGCAGCCCCCAAAACCCATCTAGGGTGCGGCCAAGGGGGGAAGAGAGGGGGGCGCCCTAGGGTGGGCCTTAAGGCCCATCTGGACCTAGGGTTTTCCCCCTTCCCACTCTCCACGCGCCTTCGGCCTAGGTGGGGGGGGGGGGGCGCACCAGCCCACCTGGGGCTGGCCCCCTCCCACACTTGGCCCACGCAGCCTTCTGGGGCTGGTGGCCTCACCTGGTGGACCCCCGGGACCCTCCCGGTGGTCCCGGTACGTTACCGATAGCACCCAAAACTTTTTCGGTGACCAAAACGGCACTTCCCATATATAAATATTTACCTCCGGACCATTTCGGAACTCCTCGTGACGTCTGGGATCTCATCCGGGACTCCAAACAACATTCGGTAACCGCGTACATACTTTTCCTATAACCCTAGCGTCATCGAACCTTAAGTGCGTAGACCCTACGGGCTCGGGAATAATGCAGACATGACCGAGACATCTCTCTGGTCAATAAGCAACAACGGGATCTGGATACGCATGTTGGCTCCCACATGTTCCACGATGATCTCATCGGATGAACCACGATGTCAAGGATTCAGTCAATCTCGTATACAATTTCCTTTGTCTACCGGTATAGTACTTGCACGAGATTCGATCGTCGGTATCCCGATACCTTGTTCAATCTCGTTACGGGCAAGTCTCTTTACTCGTTGCGTAACACATCATCTCGTGATCAACTCCTTGGTCACATTGTGCACATTATGATGATGTCCTACCGAGTGGGCCCAGAGATACCTCTCCGTTTACACGGAGTGACAAATCCCAGTCTCGATTCGTGCCAACCCAACAGACACTTTCGGAGATACCCGTAGTGCACCTTTATAGCCACCCAGTTACGTTATGGCGTTTGGTACACCCAAAGCATTCCTACGGTATCCGGGAGTTGCACAATCTCATGGTCTAAGGAAACGATACTTGACATTAGAAAAGCTTTAGCAAACGAACTATACGATCTTGTGCTAGGCTTAGGATTGGGTCTTGTCCATCACATCATTCTCCTAATGATGTGATCCCGTTATCAATGACATCCAATGTCCATGGTTAGGAAACCGTAACCATCTATTGATCAACG
The DNA here is from genome assembly GCF_018294505.1 of Triticum aestivum. Taxonomy (NCBI): domain Eukaryota; kingdom Viridiplantae; phylum Streptophyta; class Magnoliopsida; order Poales; family Poaceae; genus Triticum; species Triticum aestivum. The sequence continues at coordinate 512,872,623 of NC_057794.1, forward strand.
AGCTAGTCAACTAGAGGCTTACTAGGGACATGGTGTTGTCTATGTATCCACATATGTATCTGAGTTTCCTATCAATACAATTATAGCATGAACAATAGACAATTATCATAAACAAGGAAATACAATAATAACCATTTTATTATTGCCTCTAGGGCATATTTCCAACAGGAGACGGCTGGGTATGCAGCCTCCAATACCTATGATAGAACTTGTAAGCTATTATTTTACAAGTATAATCTTTGTCCTCTTCCTTTTACATGTCCACCATATTTGCATTGGAGACTTTTTCTAGTTTGGAGAGTCTAGTCTGGACAAGCAGAAGAATGGTGAATGATGTCGTTGGAGATGGCCTAATGCCAGTCGACATATTTTTTCTGTTGAAATGATTCTCTACAGCCGACCGGCTACAATTTCAGCTGGTCGGGGCCATGTAGCGCTCAGGTCATCTACCTTATCCAGCCGCACGGGCTCCTACTCCACTTGTTTTCTCCACCTTAGCAATGATATATTCTCTCTTCTCTTTCTTCCCAACTCCACCCGAGCAAGCTCATGGCATCGCCGTGAGCTCTTCCAAACACCACCGGCATCTCATTGGCCATGACTGCAAACTCCTTTGTCCACCTCCCGCCATTGGCTCTGATTGATCAGATACCACTAGTACAACCGTGTGTCACAGATGTTGGGACCGTTTGAAGTCGGAGTTGGAAGCAGTAGATGTGGTTTTTGCCAGTGGTGGAGCTTCAAGCCCATTGCTGGACGGGCTAAAAACAAGGAAACAACCTATCGAACGGTGTTCCAAGGCCTAGGAGTAAAACAAAGTGCACAAATTTCAAAATGTTGGGCGGGCCATGGCCCATTCGGCCTTGTCGTATCTCCCCTGGTGGTTTTTACAAACCAAGAGCGGAGGTGGAAGTGGAACCAACAAATGAGTTTGCTGGAACGGACTGAAAGCAGAGCTGGAACCAGCAACTGCTTTTGCTGCAATGGTTGGAGTGTTTTGGAGGTGGCGACGGGCTGAAATCCTGATTTGTTGCAACCGGCAACCACAAAAGCTACTACTGATGAGTTCTTTTTGCTACCCGTGCGGCGAGGGCCGTCGGCGGGGGTGGCGTTGGAGGTATGACGGTTGCAACGACGTTCGACATGACCGCCAAACGAGGCAAGGCGTGCTGCTACGGGGGATGCGTCAAGGTGTCTCGTAGGCGATGAAGAGTGGCGGCAGTGGTGCCACAACTAGCGATGAGACCGGCTGCGAGGGGTAGGGTCGCTGTGAAGGAGGCGGCGTCGCTGTGCGGAAGGTACGTGGCTGTATTTACAGGAGGAAGACAATTGTAGAAGGAAGACGGCCCTGAGGGAGGGATCTAATCATGTGGCCAATAAGACATAGATCGAACGGTCGGGAGACTGCCGGTCGAAATTTTGGCCGGTCGACCGGCGCCGAGCGCGCTGGCCCTAAAATAACTTAGAAAATTCGACGACACTTTTTTTAGAATCGAAGAAGCACTTGCCGAACTTTAACGCCGGCTTTGCTGAAAACTCCGTATAACAAACCAGAAAGATGCACCCGTCATCCTTGCCGAGCTTAAAATAGCTACTCCCAGTAGTTGTACACAAGCGGCCACCCCTTGCCGCGGCGATGGCAAGCCACCAGCTACGCCTCTTCCAGCTGCTGCTGCTGCTGCTGCTCTCGTCGGCTTCCCACGCCCGGGACACCATCTCGCCAGGCCAGCCGCTCAGGGGCAACGACACGCTGGTCTCGCCCGGCGCCGGCAGCTACGTGCTCGGCTTCTTCACGCCGCCGGGCTCCAACAACACCTACATCGGGCTGTGGTACGCCAAGGTCCCCGTCCGCACCGTCGTCTGGGTCGCCAACCGCGCCGACCCCGTCCCGGGCCCCGTGGAGCGCAACGCGCGCGCGACCCTGTCCGTCTCCGCCGACGGCACGCTCTCCGTCGCCGACGCCAGCTCCACCGTCGTCTGGTCGGCCCCCCCGGCGCCGGGCGCGGGCGCCGGGAGGTGCACGGCGCGGCTGCTGGACATCGGGAACCTCGTGGTCTCCGACGCGAGCGGCGCCGTGGCGTGGCAGGGGTTCGACCACCCCACCGACACCCTGATTCCGGGGATGCGGGTGGGGATGGACTTCCGCACCGGCGCCAACATGACGCTGACGGCGTGGACGAGCCCCTCCGACCCGTCCCCGGGGCCGGTGGTGGCTGTGATGGACACCACCGGCGACCCGGAGGTGTTCATCTGGAACGGGGCGGAGAAGGTGTGGCGGTCGGGGCCCTGGGACGGGCTCCAGTTCACCGGCGTCCCGGACACGGCCACCTACATGGGCTTCAACTTCAGCTTCGTCAACAGCGCCAAGGAGGTGAGCTACAGCTTCCAGGTGGCCAACTCGAGCATCGTCTCCCGGCTAGCGCTGAACAGCACGGGCGCCGCCGGCGGGCTGCTACAGCGGTGGACGTGGGTGTGGGCGGCCGGCGCGTGGAACATGTACTGGTACGCGCCCAAGGACCAGTGCGACGCCGTGAACCAGTGCGGGCCGAACGGGGTGTGCGACCCCAACAGCCTGCCGGTGTGCGAGTGCCTGCGCGGGTTCGCGCCGCGGTCGCCGGAGGCGTGGGCGCTGCGGGACAACCGGGGCGGGTGCGCGCGCGCGACGCCGCTCGACTGCGGCAACGGCACGGACGGGTTCGCGCTGATGGCGCACGCCAAGGTGCCGGACACGACGGCCGCCGTGGTGGACTACCGCGCGGGGCTCGCCGAGTGCGCGCAGCGGTGCCAGCGGAACTGCTCCTGCACGGCGTACGCCAACGCGAACCTGAGCGGCGCGCCGGGGCACCGCGGGTGCGTGATGTGGGGCGGCGCGCTGGAGGACCTCCGCGTGTTCCCCAACTTCGGCCAGGACCTCTACGTGCGCCTCGCCGCCGCCGACCTCGGTACGTGCCGGCCTACGTGTCTCCGTTCCGTTTGCACTCGTTTTTTTTCCTACAATTTTCTACTGTTATAAATTCGAATGGAATGTGGCATGTGATTACCCATGATGGTTCTTGGTAGGTGAAAATTTGTTCCATCCTATCCTTTGGTCCAAGCACAGATAGATTAATTAGATTGGAGGCAACTTTGGGCTGGCATCTGAAACTTTTTGTTTTGGGTTAATTATTAACTTAGGCATTTAGCTTTTGGCATGTGCAGAGTGCCGGCTTTAGTTTGTCCCGATCGAGCACCAGCTAGTGGGAAAATCAAAAATGTTAGAACTAGATCTTGCACAGCTGTTTAGTCAGTGAGGGGCCTTGCTGCACTGTTCTGTTTCGAGTGGAAGCCACTTTTTAGGAGGAATTAGGAAAGTAATTCAACGAATTGTTAACTTTGGGCATGGTCAAACTTATTCTCGAGCATAGTCATACCATAATGCGGTGCAACTGTCCTCTTATTATGAATGAACTTTGAGTACTACCACTCGGTTAGATGAGAGGTTGTGATCATCAAATCCTGAGAAATCTGCAAACAAAGCAACCATTACATATAGTATGTTGAGGCGTTGAGGGCATGGGCTAATATAAATCCTTGCTCGGCTCGAGGAAACGTAAGCTTGAAGACACCATACTGTTAGCGGGCGATGTAACTATCATTTGATTAATAAAGTAAGCCTTCCCGTCAAAAGAATAAAATTGTTGTGGCTTCTAAAGCTTTATTTAGGGGAGGAAAGTTGATGTTTTTTTGAAATTGGAGGAAAGATTATGCTATTTTTTGAAATTGGGGGAAAGTTGATGTTGATATACCCTAGAACCTTTTTCTTGATCTCTTTATTGGCTCTTGTCAATGTATCTTCCTTTGATTGGGTTTGTTAACAGTCCGGCAAGACGGCAGGAAGCGTGCACCTGAGCTGGACCGCGATAATGAGCATTTGTTCTGCGCGATCAGCAAGAGTGCGCTTTACAGAGAGAGCGCAAGCTGACAGCAGCAACCGGTAGTGTAATCAGTAATCGCCACTTATTAGAAAAATGAACAATCGAACACCACAAACATGATTCTAGAACAGCTTTGATGATGATGCCCACCCTGATGGATACCCCATGTCGATCCCATGGATCTTCATTCAGAAGCGACAAATGAGGTACATCTGTACTGTGTGAGCTAGGCGGCTCCCGTTTTGCAAGGGGTACAGACGTACAGTTGATGAGAAGAGAATCTCCATCGTCCACCCTATACATGTGGATAAATTTTAAGCTCGGCCACCTGAATGCGATTAGGCCCGGAACGCGTACAAAGTACAGTGGTATCCTGGCGCTGTGGCTTTCAGATCATCTCCCTGATGTAGACCCGACGGTCCGCTCCAACGGTTTGCCAATGCAGCAGTTGAGTCGAGTCCACCCCAAGCAAGCAGCCGGAGACCTCCGGCTAGCTCCAGGGAAGAGGAAGACGGCTTGGGTGGCGGCAGCGCAATCATGCATGCGCTCCTCCCTGCACCACCACACAGTGCACACCTGAAAAACATAGCCACATGGGAGGGAGACCAGTGAAATTGACCTGACAGATTAGCAGCAGTTCCGCACGTCGGCCTCGCTTTTTTCAGCGTCGGCCCTGCTCTGCTAGTGGTGAAGCGAGGAGCATCCAGGCCAAATTTAGGTGTCTCCGTTGGGCCGAGTATGTATTTGGTGATGCTGCCTGTCTATGTCTAGTCCAGATGCCGTGAGGAATCGCAGGACGTCGCGACGGATGATGACGCCCGACCAGTGTCCCAGTCCACGCATTTTTTTCCTTAATATGGTAGGTGTGGGGGGTGCGTTTTCCACGTGTGGTTGACGCGTGTGAGGCATAAGGTAGGTGTGTATGCCCGATGAATGATGATGCATCACCGAAAGTAAGGGAGGAAGGAGGCCATGCCACTCTGTCTGTCTGTCTGTCTGTCTGACATTAGATTCAGTTGCCAAGGACCCAAACAGTTGGCAAAATTGCGTATACACTGCATGTTTACACCGACAGAGGGGGGAAAACACCTAGCAATTTACTGTTATTTTTTAGTGGATCTTATTAAGGGCCTACACACCGGCAAGGGTGTTGTCACTGTTTTGTAGCAGCAGTATCATATCCTGTTAGGTAACGATCAAGACACCCCCAGAAAAAGAATTACAGTAACATACCTGGACTCAGCTGCAATGCTTGCAAGCTGTGACTGGACCATCCTCTTGGTCAAGTATTTCTGTTGGACAACAAGGACAAATGTTGGATCGACAGACCGGCCTTTACTTCGCTAGTTACTTTGCACATGCAGCATTGCTAGCCATGGAGCCCCTTGCTTTATGTTGTGTTCGGAGTCCCACCGAACAGGACCCCGGACCCGAGAGGCTTAAAAACCTGGTAGGGCTTGCCCACCTACCAGCATTTGACATACGGGATCCAGTGATCTGCAAGCAAGGGCTACATAACGCATTCAGAATGTTTTAAATGAACTAGCTAGCTAGTGTACTCTATGTGCAAAATACTACGCAACCAATGTCTCAAATACAAAAACATGTGTATTACATAATACTACAGTACAGAAGATCACACAATTAGGAAAAAAAATCAGAAAAGTGAACCAATGGCAGAGTTCACTAGATGCATTCAAGTGTTCATCCTATGTCTGTGTGTCGATATTCACATGCGAATATATCAACACAAGGTCGCAAATATGTTCTGTTCGCAATGTTCTCAGCAGATCTCCAAATGCTTACCATGTTCATCATCATACTAATATATGAGTGCTTACTACTGTATTGTGTACATTGACATCTAAGCTTTACGGAGACACAAATATAATGTTGTAGATAAGATACAGCCATGTCCATGATCAAACTAAATCGCGATTTTCTTGCACAGATGCACCTAGCAAGTCCGATAAGAAGGCGCACGTTATAATTGCAGTGGCTGTGAGCATCTGTGTACTGGCAGCTATTATAGCGCTTGCAGGGTTCTTCTGGTGGAGAAGAAAGAGGGCAAGAGCAAGACAATCAGGTAATTCCAAATGATCTATGTGGTTCTAACTTGCAGATAAGAAGAACATTGCCTCTCTTTAGTCGAAACATAAAGAACTTCTGGAAGAAAAACTGAGCTCTTATTTGCTGTTGTCATTTCTACTTATGATGTTTCAGTAGGAGCACCAAGTAAATGGAGTGGTGTTTTGCACAGCAGAACACTAACGAGTGAAGGAACCAGTCATGGGGCTGATCTGGATCTGCCAATATATGATCTGGAGACAATAGCAGAAGCCACACAAGGCTTCTCAACTGACAACAAGCTCGGTGAAGGTGGTTATGGGCCAGTATACAAGGTACTGAAGTTTTCAAACACAATTCATTAGTAGTTTTGAAGCATCGGGAAATCGGCACTTTAGATCTTGCAAAGAAGTATAACAATAAGATGACATTCTAGTTTTCCATGGTAGTATAGAACATTCTCACGCGTCGGATTGAAAATACTTTGTTCGAAACTACAGGGTACGCTTGAGGATGGACAAGAAATAGCCGTTAAAACACTTTCGCAAGCATCGACGCAGGGTCCTGATGAGTTCAAGAATGAGGTTATGCTGATAGCGAAACTCCAGCATCGGAATCTTGTTCGACTGATCGGCTGTTGCATCTGTGGACAAGAAAAGATACTCATATATGAGTACATGGCAAACAAGAGCCTGGACTTCTTCCTGTTTGGTATATGCACTTACTTAACCTCTGTGAGCATCAAAGTTCCCTGTCCTCCAAAGAACAGATACTAATTTACCTGTGTTATTATTATCAGACAAATCCAAGAGCATGCTTCTTGATTGGCAAACCCGGTATCGCATAATCGAGGGGATCGCCCGAGGTTTACTGTATCTTCACCAGGACTCAAGATACAGGATCGTCCACAGAGACCTCAAGACAAGCAACATTCTCCTGGATAAGGACATGACCCCTAAGATTTCAGACTTCGGCATGGCGAGGATATTCGGCGGCGATGACTCGGAGATCAATACGCTTCGAGTTGTCGGCACGTAGTAAGTTTCAACAAGCAATTCAATTAATTTGTTGCAGTGGCTACATGGCAACAAATGGATGATCCTTACATGGCTGGTTCCCTGTTGCAGTGGCTACATGGCTCCGGAGTACGCGATGGACGGGGTTTTCTCGGTGAAATCAGACGTGTTCAGCTTCGGCGTCATTGTGCTGGAGATCATCACTGGCATCAGAAACAGGGGCGTCTACAGCTACTCCAGCCACCTAAACCTTCTAGCACATGTAAGCCTGAACATGTAGCTCGTCAATATCTCACCACTATCTCTGAATCTCTGAATTTTAGAAAAATTTCTGAATCTCTGAATTCTTGTTGGCAGGCGTGGAGCCTGCTGAGCGAGGGGAAGAGCCTGGAGCTGGTGGACGAGACCCTGAAGGGGACGTTCGAGTCGGAGGAGGTGGTCAAGTGCCTCAAGGTGGGGCTGCTGTGCGTGCAGGAGAACCCGGACGACCGGCCGCTCATGTCGCAGGCGCTCACGATGCTGGCCGCCGCCGACGCCGCGTCGCTGGCGACCCCCAAGCAGCCCGGCTTCGCCGCGAGGCGGGCCGCGGCGACGGCGACGGCGACGGGCACGGAGGACACGTCGTCGAGCAGGGCCGACTGCAGCTTCGTGGACAGCATGACCATCACCATGATCGAGGGCCGGTAGAGACTGTCATGGTTTTGGTGATTTGCGTAGCCTAGCACTGAATATATATTTTTTTGGTGAAAGTTGAGATGTGTATTTGTGCAATTGTACAGCGAAAAGAAATCAATGGATGGGTGATGAGCGTTGAAGTTGTTCGTGAGACCTTGCCGACGGCGCCGTCGCCGCCGGCCATGGGAGGGGCGCGGAGAACACGGCGGCGGCCGCGGGTTCCGAAACCGGCGCCGGCGGGAGGAATATGCGTGCCGCGCGATGGCGCGCCACCTTTTTCTTTTGCGACGGAGGAGATTCCCGCTTTACTTTGGGCCAGAGCACGGAAGGCCGTGGCGCACGGCCCGGGCCTTCGGGAACATGTATGCTCCGCGGGTCCCATGAGATGCTCCTTTTTTTTGTACTAAGGGCGTAACATGAAAAGATGTCATTTGACTCTAAAAACAAAAAAGATGTGATAGGTGCTTTCCTTCCAATGTTGGTATTCTAAATTCTAGATGCTTTTCTTCTACTCGTGTTGATAATTACTTTTTGTTGGCTTTATTGAATTGATGTGAGCATCATGTCACTATATGATCATACCGGACAGACATCGATTTGATAAAATGGGCGACGTTACATAGCGGGAAATGTTTCCTCCCCAAACTCTTCTACTCTGGACCGTATAAACCGAAAAATATGATGACTCAAAGAAGTTCCCTAACTTTGTAATGCACCCATTATTTAGAACAACTACAAAGGTAAGATAAGATATGTAAGGACTCCAAATATTCGGATCAGCAGAAAAAGAAATGCAAAAATGTTTGCTCATGTCTCCAAAACCTATTGATAAGGAACACATTCAAATGTTTGGGATAATCAACCCTTCCACGTAATTGTTAACAAGGGAAATCTTAACTCGGGAGCGTCAGATATAATGCAGTTGCAAGCGAACGCCTTCTCTCCCGTTGGATTCGATTGCATGTATCTTGGCGCGGGATTTGAGCCACGCCAGATTTTTAAAGTAGGTCACTATATGATAAATGCCAGCAGTGGCTAGCGAGGCGCCGTCGCACCTAGGAGACCTTGGATCAAGTCTCGAGCTCCCCCTTTCTCACTAGATGGCATTCTGTAGAAACATTTAAAATGGTAGTTTATAATTGAACTATGTCACATGGCACTTTAAACATTCCCCCCTTTTATTGTTTCGTTTTTGTACATGGCATTTTCTACTCCCTCTATTCCTTTATATAAGGTGTATTATTTTTGGTACTGTGATCAAGGCACATAATTATAGAGATATTAAGATGAAATTACCCTTGGCAAATTTGTTGGTTAGTGGCAAGTAAATCAGTGAGTCTAGGAAAGTAAGAGATACATGCAATCGAAAGAGATATACTTTCCTTCTTTTACTACAAGTAGAGATACATGCAATCGGGAGAGAGATAATTTCCTTTTTATGAAGGGCTAAAAGGGGAATTACAAGGATTTCGAAGAAATGCATCTTACATTGTGGAGTTTTATCAAAAACGAAATACACCTTATAAAGAAACGGAGGGAGTATTTATTAAGAGATGGCATTTTTCATTTATTAAGGGATGGAATTTTTTATATTAAGAGATGGCATTTTTAAATTAAGGGGTGGCATTTTTTATATTAAGAGATGGTATTTTTTAATTAAGAGATGTGATATTTTTTATTACTAAGAGATGAATTTTTTCTAATTATTAAGATATGGCATTTTTATTTAAGAGATGGGATCTTTATTATTTAAGAGATGGCATTTTTTGTGTGATGCTTAAATGCCATCTCTTTAAAGAGATGACATCATTATTATATGCTTTTTGAGAATCACCTGTAACTTTGTTCATACTCATAACAATTACAGGTACACTGATTTGGACATTAGATCCAAGAAACTACAAAGTAACTCCTATGACTAAGAATTAAAATGAAATTTTTTGGAAACACCTTCGCGGTATCAATATTTGCTCGAAGAAATACTCCAAAAACTTCGATAAGAGGCTGCAATTGGACTGGAGCAACGGTGTTGTCACTCTTTCACCTGCACGAACATTACAAATAATAGTTTTTGAAAGCGCCTTGAGCCGCCCATCCAAAAATATGGAGATGTCATTTTTATTATTAGGAGATGGCATTTTTTGTGTGATGCTTAAAGGCCTTTTTTCGCGTGGTGCTTAAGCTGGGCTTTTCTTTTTTAATGTTTGAGAGGATGGCGTTTTTTATGTGGATGATGACATTTTTTAAAGTTTTTGCATGAAAAAATATATGTAGATCACTCGCTTTTTTTATAAAATGTTTTAAGGTGGCAATTTTAAACAAAATAAAAACACTTTAACTGGGCCTTTTCTCACCATATGCCATTTTTTGTAGAAACATTTAAAATGGTCGGTTATAATTGAACTATGTCACATGGCACTTTAAACATTTTCCCCCTTTATTGTTTCTTTTTTGTACATGGCATTTTCTATTTATTAAGAGATGTCATTTTTCATTTATTAAGAGATGGAATTTGTTATATTAAGAGATGGCATTTTATATAAGAGATGTCATTTTTAAATTAAGGGATGACATTTTTATATTAAGAGATGCATTTTTTATATTAAGAGATGTAATTTTTTACTAAAAGATGTGATTTTTTAATTACTAAGAGATGATTTTTTTAATTATTAAGATATGACATTTTTATTTAAGAGATGGCATTTTCTATGTGATGCTAAAATGAGATGGCATCATTATTATATGTTTTTTGAGAATCACCTGTAACTTTGTTCATACTCATAACAATTACAAGTACACTGATTTGGATCTAAGATTCAAGACAATACAAAGTAACTCCTACAACTAAGAATTACAATTAAATCTTTTGGAAACACCTTCTTCGTGGTATCAATCTCTGCTCGAAGAAATACTCCAAAAATTTCGATAAAGAGGTTGCAATTGGACTAAAGCAACAATGTTGTTACTCTTTCACCCGCATGAACATATTACTAAATGGAGGGCAGCGGAGGCGGCGACAACGACGGCGGCTCATGGCTTCATGACGGTGGATGGCAGTGGTTAACGACTTCACAATGGAGGGCGGGGGTGACTCATGGCTTCACAACAGAGGGCGGCGGCGACTCACGGCTTCACGCCGAGGTGGTACTCGTAGGCAGACTTGTAGACGGTGTAGGCGGCGAGCTCGTACTCCGAGAGTGCTGCCTCGAAACGTGCGGTGGCACCCTCTTCACCGGCGTCCAGCGCCTCCTTCGTGGTGAATTGAGCGACCTCCGCCTCGCGGCGGATAGCCTTCGCCGATGTCCAGAGCACGTCTTACAGCTCGTCGAAGCAGTGCCACCCTTGGCTCCCGTCGCTGCGGGAGAGGGCGCCGTGCTAGTGCGCCTGCTCATGGCGCCACGGTTTGATGGTGTGGCTGCTGGAGCTGCCGGCCTGCACGTCGTGCCGGCGCTCGCACGGCGGCGACTGGCAGCGGTACCACGTCCACGACCAGCACTTTCTCTCGACATGGCTGCTCTCGTCGTAGCTAAAAAAAGGTGGCGGAGGGGATAAGATAGCAGCGGATCTAAATGCGGGCCGGGAACCTAAATTGCCAGCTACCCCTAGATTTTTTTGAGTAAATAGAGGATGAAGGGGGCGGTTTGCGGGCCTCGTAAAATGTTTACATTTTTTTAGGGTAAAGACTAGCTTTATTGATCAAACTCCACACGAGGTGAGATACAAAATGGATCATGAGGGTGGAGCAACCACACATGTCGCCCGTGATCCAAAGAGTACGAGAATTTAGCTAGTATATCAACATCTACATTTGCTAATCTACCTTCGAAAGTTATATTACAATTAAAAGAGGAAACAAGCTCGCTAATCTCCCTGATGATTGGCCCGTACAGTCCATCAGCTCCATTCTGTATGTCATGCACAACTTGCTTCGCATCTGAAGCTATGATAATATCATGCAGGTGGAGGTCTTGTGCCAATGCAAGCCCCTCGCGAATAGCTAACGCCTTCATTGACGCCACACTTGTTACACCGTGAATAACCAGCGACGAGCTTCCTAGGAAGTTTCCCTCGGTGTCTCTGCAAACAGCGGCACAAGCACCTCCCGCATGGGATCTCGCCAACTGCGTCGGTGTGGATCTTTGCTACCCTTGGCGGTGGTGCTTTTGGTCTTGCAACCCCTCTCTTTCCTCCCAAGCGGGCTTCTCTGGGTTTGGGTTTTAGTACTTCCAGCTCTTTGATGAACCTGCTGATGAACTGGTCTATTGCCTCTAGGCTTTGGTAAATTTGCTCATGAATAGCCTGTCGTCATGCCCACCAAATAGCCCATAGCGTCACGGCCAGTTTGACAAAAGGCCGCATGCGATACAGACTCTTTCATAAAGAACAGCCATTGTTTTGCGCTGGGACTGTTCTCTCTCTCAAGTGCTCGGCTAACTCACCGTCGACCAGGGCCCATACACATCTTGCCACCGTGCACTCAAGTGAGGAATGCCTCCATGAGTCAGCCGCTCTACAAAGACCACAGGAGCTTGTGGTGGACATTTTTCTGTGAGCTCTAACATCCCCTGTCGGGAGAGACTGTTTTGCTAGGTGCCATAGGAACATTTTAATTTTACCTGGGGCTGGAGTCTGCCATAATTCCTTCCATGAGGATCGATCACGATCGATACTAGATGATCCGGCGTACCCCTCCAGCCATGCTTCGCATCTCTTCTTTGTTTCCACCAGCATCCTGTAGCAAGACTTGACAGAGAACCGCCCACTCCTCTCGAAGTGCCACGCCCAGAAGTCCTGAATGGCTCTGGTGCAGATAGGGATTGCTCGGATCGCCGAAACATCAATGGACATGAAGACTGAAGAAATCACCTCCATATTCCATGTGGTCGTAGTGTGATCAATAAGTTCTGACACATACACCGGAGGGTTTTGGCTGATGCATCCATAGGGGCGTAATATTTCATCACGGGGGATCCAGTTATCCGTCCAAATCTGTGTCGTGGCTTCGTCGCCTATGCGCCTGATTAAACCCTGCAGTAGGACATCCCGTCCTTCAATGATGGAACGCCAAACCTGGCTAGGTCTGCTTCCAAGCTGAGCTTCCAGAATGCTTCTGACTGGGTAGTACACCGCTTTTAAAATTCTGCCACTCAAAGAATCAGGAGCTTGTAGTAATCTCCATGCCTGCTTTGCCAGAAGAGCCAAATTGAACAGTTCAAAATCGTTGAACCCCAAACCTCCCATACTCTTTGGTTGTGTCATGGCCTCCCATGAGACCCAATGTGGTTTGCATCGACCCTCTTTGCTGCCCCACCAGAATTTTCTTATAAGCATGTTCAAATGTTCACACAGACCCCTTGGCAGTTTAAAGCACAACATGGAAAACACTGGAACAGCCTGAGCAACTGCCTTGACCAAGACTTCCTTCCCTGCTGTAGACATTGTATGCTCAATCTACCCCTAAACTTTGCTCCACAAATAATCCTTAAGATACTTGGAAGCACCATTCTTTGAAGAACCAACATTAGTTGGCATCCCCAAGTACTTCTCATTGAGGGTTTCATTAGGTACCTGCAACACCCCTTTAATCTCTTCCTTGACATTGTTTGGACAACCCCTGCTGAAGAATATCGATGACTTCCCATAGTTAATTCTCTGACCGGAAGCTTGACAATAGTTACTCAACATCTGGTTCACCTCTCTAGCCCCATCACCACTCGCCTTAAAGAACAGCAGACTATCGTCAGCAAATAATAAATGGTTAACCGGTGGTGTCGTAGGTGCCACCTTCAACCCGCTCAAGCTGGACGACTCATCAATAGATTTTAGGAGGCACGAAAGGCCCTCTGCTGCAATTAGAAAAAGGTATGGGGAGATTGGGTCTCCCTGTCGAATTCCTCTTGAAGGAATGAACTCATCAAGTTTCTTGCCATTAAAAAGAACTGAGAATTTAACAGTCCTTACCAAGCCCATCACAATATTCACCCATCTCTACGAGAAGCCTAGTTTTAACATTATTGCTTGTAGATAATCCCACTCCACACTAGTAGAAAACATGGCTTTGGTCTAGGCCGGGTCAGCCCATTAGTCCTGGTTCAGTCCAGAACCGGGACCAATGTGGGCATTGGTCCCGGTTCGTGAGCCCAGGGGGCCGGCGGGCCACGTGGGCCATTGGTCCCGGTTCATCTGGACCTTTTGGTCCCGATTGGTGGGACGAACCGGGACCAATGGCCTCGCTCCTGGCCCACCACCATTGGTCCCGGTTGGTGGCTTGAACCAGGACCAAAGGCTCCCCTTTAGTCCCGGCTCATGTCACCAACCGGGACCAATGAGGTGCCTATATATACCCCTCGCTCGCGAGCAGAGCACCTCAGTGCTCTGTTTTCCTCTGGCCGAGGGGGAGAGGGCTTGGTCGTGCTCTAGCTCACCTCCTATGCACACAAGGTGTTCGATGGAATGCCCGAGCCATACTACTTAAGCTTTCTCCTCTGCAAGCTCGACCTCCAAACTCCATTTTCCATAATATTTGTCTAGGTTTAGCGGTCCGTCATGCCCCGTCCCCGTCTTCACCGCCGTCGATCACCCGCGCCGAGCTCATCGCCGGCACCACCGTGGTGAGCCTCTTGTTCTTATCTTCTTTCTGAAAGGAAAACTATTCTTACTTGTATGTTTACATAGATACTTGTATTATTTTCTTACTTTTATTATTGCATCTTATATAGTGCGATGGTTTTGGTATCCGCCCCCGTCGGCCCTCGTCCTGTCTATGATTTGGATGTGGTATATATATTATCTTTATAACTATTGGTTCATTTATTGTTTATGAAAATTATGCCGACCAACGTGACATAGATTTTATTTATGTAGGATGTATGTGAATCGGAAATGCCAACCGACCCTATTGTCGAGAGGTTAAATTTAGTTGAAGAAGAAAACAATTGGTTGAAGGAAAAAATAAAAAAATTGAGGAGGAGAAGATAATATTGGAGTTGCATGTTGCGGATGTCGTCGATGATCACAAGATCAAGATGGATGCAATGCGCTTGAAGATTAGAAAATATGCCATTCATACCGAGGCTTGGTATCATTATGCCGTTGGATCAATTGTTACCTTGGTTGCGATTATGATCGCATTTGTTTTCGCATTGAAATGTTTTACATAGTTTCAATGTGTGGTTTAATTAATTAGATGCTCTGGAGAGCTATATGTTGTTAGATGAGAACTATGTATGCACTTCGGTTTTAATGTGATGATGAACTTCTATTAATTTGGACACTTAATTATATATAATGCACGCAGATGAACCGACAATGGATGTACGGTGACAGACACACCTGCGAGTACATTAAGGGCGTGCATGAGTTTCTCGATGCGGCTGAGGCAAACAAGCAGAATGGTTTAATGTGTTGTCCATGCACTGAATGTGGGAATACGAGGTCTTACTCTAACCGGAAAATCCTTCACTCCCACCTGCTTTACAAGGGTTTCATTCCACACTATAATGTTTGGACGAGGCACAGAGAAATAGGGGTTATGATGGAAGACAGCGAAGAATAAGAGTACAATGACAACTATGTGCCCCCTGAATACGGTGATGCTGCAACGGGGGGAGCTGGTGAAGATCAAGAGGAACCAGACGATGTGCCCAATGATGCTGCAACGGGTGAAGCTGCTGAAGATCAAGAGGAACCAGACGATGTGCCCGATGATTTTGATCTCCGCCGGGTCATTGTCGATGCAAGGACGCAATGCGAAAGTCAAAAGGAGAAGCTGAAGTTCGATTGCATGTTAGAGGATCACAAAAAAGGGTTATACCCCAATTGCGAAGATGGCAACACAAAGCTCGGTACCGTACTGGAATTGCTGCAGTGGAAGGCAGAGAATGCTGTGGCTGATAAAGGATTTGAGAAGCTACTGAAAATATTGAAGAAGAAGCTTCCAAAGGATAACGAATTGCCCGACAGTACATACGCAGCAAAGAAGGTCGTATGCCCTCTAGGATTGGAGGTGGAGAAGATACATGCATGCCCTAATGACTGCATCCTCTACCGCGGTGCATACAAGGATCTGAACGCATGCCCGGTATGCGGTGCATTGCGGTATAAGATCAGACGAGATGACCCTGGTGATGTTGACGGCGAGCCCCCCAGGAAGAGGGTTCCTGCGAAGGTGATGTGGTATGCTCCTATAATACCACGCTGAAACGTCTGTTCAGAAACGAAGAGCATGCCAAGTTGATGCGATGGCACAGTGAGAACCGAAAGAAAGATAGGAAGTTGAGAGCACCCGCTGACGGGTCGCAGTGGAGAAAAATCGAGAGAAAGTACTGGGATGAGTTTGCAAAGGACCCAAGGAATGTATGGTTTGCTTTAAGCGCGGATGGCATTAATCCTTTCGGGGAGCAGAGCAGCAATCACAGCACCTGGCCCGTGACTCTATGTATGTATAACCTTCCTCGGATGTGCATGAAGCGGAAGTTCATTATGATGCCAGTTCTCATCCAAGGCCCTAAGCAACCCGGCAACGAAATTGATGTGTACCTAAGGCCATTAGTTGAAGAACTTTTACAACTATGGAATGGAAACGGTGTACGTACGTGGGATGAGCACAGACAGGAGGAATTTAACCTTAAGGCGTTGTTGTTCGTGACCATCAACAATTGGCCCGCTCTCAGTAACCTTTCGGGACAGACAAACAAAGGATGCCACGCATGCATGCACTGTTTGTTGGGGAACGTTGCAGAAAACAAAAAATTTCCTACTCGTTTCACCAAGATCATCTAGGAGTTCATCTAGCAACGAGTGAATAGATGCATCTACATACCTTGTAGATCGCGAGCGGAAGCGTTCAAAGAACGGGGATGATGTAGTCGAACACGACGTGATTCGAATCACCGGAGATCCTAGCACCGAACGGACGGCACCTCCGCGTTCAACACACGTACGGAAACAGCCACGTCTCCTCCTTCTTGATCCAGCAAGGGAGGGAGGAGAGGTTGAGGGAGATGGCACCAGCAGCAGCACGACGGCGTGGTGTTGATGGAGCTGCAGTACTCCGGCAGAGCTTCGCTAAGCAATAAGGAGGTGGAGGAGGTGTTGGGGAGGGAGAAGGAGGCAACCAAAGGCCAAGGACTCAAGGTATGAAGTCCCTCCTCTCCCCCACTATATATAGGGGTGCCAAGGGGGGGTGGCCGGCCCTAGGAGATCCAATCTCCTAGGGGGTGCGGCGGCCAAGGGGGGTTTCCCTCCCCCCCAAGGCACCTAGGAGGTGCCTTACCCTCCTAGGACTCTTGCCCCCTTGAACCCTAGGCGCATGGGCCTATGTGGGGCTGGTGCCCTTGGCCCAAGCAGGCCAAGGCGCACCCCCTACAGCCCATGTGGCCCCCGGGGATGGGTGGCCCCACCCGGTGGGCCCCCGGGACCCCTCCGGTGGTCCCGGTACAATACCGATAACCCCGAAACTTGTCCCGATGCCCGAAACAGGACTTCCCATATATAAATCTTTACCTCCGGACCATTCCGGAACTCCTCGTGACGTCCGGGATCTCATCCGGGACTCCGAACAACATTCGGGTTACTGCATATACATATCCCTACAACCCTAGCGTAACTGAACCTTAAGTGTGTAGACCCTACGGGTTCGGGAGACATGTAGACATGACCGAGATCGCTCTCCGGTCAATAACCAACAGCGGGATCTGGATACCCATGTTGGCTCCCACATGCTCCACGATGATCTCATCGGATGAACCACGATGTCGAGGATTTAATCAACCCCGTATGCAATTCCCTTTGTCAATCGATATGTTACTTGCCCGAGATTCGATCGTCGGTATCCCAATACCTCGTTCAATCTTGTTACCGGCAAGTCACTTTACTCGTACCGTAATGCATGATCCCGTGACCAAACACTTGGTCACTTTGAGCTCATTATGATGATGCATTACTGAGTGGGCCCAGTGATATCTCTCCGTCATACGGAGTGACAAATCCCAGTCTCGATCCATATAAAACAATAGATACTTTCGGAGATACCTGTAGTGCACCTTTATAGTCACCCAGTTACGTTGTGACGTTTGATACACCCAAAGCACTCCTACGGTATCCAGGAGTTATACGATCTCATGGTCGAAGGAAGAGATACTTTGACATTGCAAAAACTCTAGCAAACGAACTATACGATCTTGTGCTATGTTTAGGATTGGGTCTTGTCCATCACATCATTATCCTAATGATGTGATCCCGTTATCAATGACATCCAATGTCCATAGCCAGGAAACCATGACTATCTATTGATCAACGAGCTAGTCAACTAGAGGCTTACTAGGGACATGTTGGTGTCTGTTATTCACACATGTATTACGATTTCCGGATAACACAATTATAGCATGAATAAAGACAATTATCATGAACAAAGAAATATAATAATAATGCTTTTATTATTGCCTCTAGGGCATATTTCCAACAGTCTCCCACTTGCACTAGAGTCAATAATCTAGTTACATTGTGATGAATCGAACACCCATGGAATTCTGGTGTTGATCATGTTTTGCTCTTGGGAGAGGTTTAGTCAACGGATCTGCTACATTCAGGTCCGTATGTACTTTACAAATCTCTATGTCTCCATCTTGAACATTTTCACGGATGGAGTTGAAGCGACGCTTGATGTGCCTTGTCTTCTTGTGAAACCTGGGCTCCTTGGCAAGTGCAATAGCTCCAGTGTTGTCACAGAAGAGCTTGATCGGCCCCGACGCATTGGGTATGACTCCTAGGTCGGTGATGAACTCCTTCACCCATATTGCTTCATGTGCTGCCTCCGAGGCTGCCATGTACTCCGCTTCACATGTAGATCCCGCCACGACGCTCTGCTTGCAACTGCACCAGCTTACTGCCCCACCATTCAAAATATACACGTATCCGGTTTGTGACTTAGAGTCATCCAGATCTGTGTCGAAGCTAGCGTCGACGTAACCTTTTACGACGAGCTCTTCGTCACCTCCATAAACGAGAAACATTTCCTTAGTCCTTTTCAGGTACTTCAGGATATTCTTGACCGCTGTCCAGTGTTCCTTGCCGGGATTACTTTGGTACCTTCCTACCAAACTTACGGCAAGGTTTACATCAGGTCTGGTACACAGCATGGCATACATAATAGAACCTATGGCTGAGGCATAGGGGATGACACTCATCTCTTCTATCTCTGCTGCCGTGGTCGGACATTGAGCTGAGCTCAATTTCACACCTTGCAAAACAGGCAAGAACCCTTTCTTGGACTGATCCATTTTGAACTTCTTCAAAATCTTATCAAGATATGTGCTTTGTGAAAGACCTATGAGGCGTCTTGATCTATCCCTATAGATCTTGATGCCTAATATATAAGCAGCTTCTCCAAGGTCCTTCATTGAAAAACTCTTATTCAAGTAGGCCTTAATGCTGTCCAAAAGTTCTATATCATTTCCCATCAAAAGTATGTCATCTACATATAGTATGAGAAATGCTATAGAGCTCCCACTCACTTTCTTGTAAACACAGGCTTCTCCATAAGTCTGTGTAAACCCAAACGCTTTGATCATCTCATCAAAACGAATGTTCCAACTCCGAGATGCTTGCACCAGCCCATAAATCGAGCGTTGGAGCTTGCACACCTTGTCAGCATTTTTAGGATCGACAAAACCTTCCGGCTGCATCATATACAATTCTTCCTTAAGGAAACCATTAAGGAATGCCGTTTTGACGTCCATTTGCCAAATTTCATAATCATAAAATGCGGCAATTGCTAACATGATTCGGACGGACTTCAGCTTCGCTACCGGTGAGAAAGTCTCATCGTAGTCAACCCCTTGAACTTGTCGATAACCCTTAGCGACAAGCCGAGCTTTATAGATGGTCACATTACCATCCGCGTCTGTCTTCTTCTTAAAGATCCATTTATTTTCTATGGCTCGCCGTTCTACGGGCAAGTCAGTCAAAGTCCATACTTCGTTTTCATACATGGATCCTATCTCGGATTTCATGGCTTCTAGCCATTTGTCGGAATCCGGACCCGCCATCGCTTCTTCATAGTTCGAAGGTTCACCGTTGTCTAACAACATGATTTCCAAGACAGGGTTGCCGTACCACTCTGGTGCGGAACGTGTCCTCGTGGACCTTCGAATTTCAGTAGGAGCTTGATCAGAAGTATCTTGATCATTATCATTAACTTCCTCTCTAGTCGGTGCAGGCACCTCAGGAACATTTTCTTGAGTTGCGCCATTTTCCGGTTCAAGAGGTAATACTTCATCAAGCTCTACTTTCCTCCCACTTACTTCTTTCGAGAGAAACTCTTTCTCCAGAAAGGACCCATTCTTGGCAACAAAGATCTTGCCTTCGGATCTGAGGTAGAAGATATACCCAACAGTTTCTTTAGGGTATCCTATGAAGACGCATTTTTCCGATTTGGGTTCGAGCTTTTCAGGTTGAAGTTTCCTGACATAAGCATCGCATCCCCAAACTTTTAGAAATGACAGCTTAGGTTTCTTCCCAAACCATAATTCATACGGTGTCGTCTCAACGGATTTCGACGGGGCCCTATTTAAAGTGAATGCGGCAGTCTCTAAAGCATAGCCCCAAAAAGATAGTGGTAAATCGGCAAGAGACATCATAGATCGCACCATATCTAATAGAGTGCGATTACGACGTTCGGACACACCATTACGCTGAGGTGTTCCAGGCGGCGTGAGTTGTGAAACTATTCCACATTTTCTTAAGTGTGTACCAAACTCGTGACTCAAGTATTCTCCTCCACGATCTGATCGTAGAAACTTGATTTTCCTGTCACGTTGATTCTCAACTTCACTCTGAAATTCCTTGAACTTTTCAAAGGTCTCAGACTTGTGTTTCATTAAGTAGACATACCCATATCTACTCAAGTCATCAGTGAGGGTGAGAACATAACGATAGCCACCGCGAGCCTCAACACTCATTGGACCGCACACATCAGTATGTATGATTTCCAATAAGTTGGTTGCTCTCTCCATTGTTCCTGAGAATGGAGTCTTGGTCATTTTACCCATGAGGCATGGTTCGCACGTGTCAAATGATTCGTAATCAAGAGACTCTAAAAGTCCATCAGCATGGAGCTTCTTCATGCGTTTGACACCTATGTGACCGAGGCGGCAGTGCCACAAGTATGTGGGACTATCACTATCAATCTTACATCTTTTGGTACTTACACTATGAATATGTGTAGCATTACGCTCGAGATTCATAAAGAATAAACCATTCACCATCGGAGCATGACCATAAAACATATCTCTCATATAAATAGAACAACCATTATTCTCGGATTTAAATGAGTAGCCATCTCGAATTAAACGAGATCCTGATACAATGTTCATGCTCAAACTTGGCACAAAATAACAATTATTGAGGTTCAAAACTAATCCCGTAGGTAAATGTAGAGGTAGCGTGCCGACGGCGATCACATCGACCTTGGAACCATTCCCGACGCGCATCGTCACCTCGTCCTTCGCCAGTCTCCGTTTATTCCGCAGCTCCTGTTGTGTGTTACAAATATGAGCAACGGCACCGGTATCAAATACCCAGGAGTTACTACGATTACTGGTAAGGTACACATCAATTACATGTATATCAAATATACCTTTGGTTTTGCCGGCCTTCTTGTCCGCTAAGTATTTGGGGCAGTTCCGCTTCCAGTGACCACTTTCCTTGCAATAAAAACACTCAGTCTCGGGCTTGGGTCCATTCTTTGGCTTCTTCCCGGCAGCTTGCTTGCTGGGCGCGGCAACTACCTTGCCGTCCTTCTTGAAGTTCTTTTTACCCTTGCCCTTCTTGAACTTAGTGGTTTTATTGACCATCAACACTTGATGTTCCTTTCTGACTTCTACCTCTGCTGATTTCAGCATAGCAAATACTTCAGGAATGGTCTTTTCCATCCCCTGCATATTGAAGTTCATCACAAAGCTCTTGTAGCTCGGTGGAAGCGACTGGAGGATTCTGTCAATGACCGCATCATCCGGGAGATTAACTCCCAGCTGAGTCAAGCGGTTATGTAACCCAGACATAGTGAGTATGTGCTCACTGACAGAACTATTTTCCTCCATCTTACAGCTGAAGAATTTGTCAGAGACTTCATATCTCTCGACCCGGGCATGAGCTTGGAAAACCATTTTCAGCTCTTCGAACATCTCATATGCTCCATGTCTCTCAAAACGCTTTTGGAGCCCCGGCTCTAAGCTGTAAAGCATGCCGCACTGAACGAGGGAGTAGTCATCAGAACGTGCCTGCCAAGCGTTCATAACGTCTTGTTCTGCAGGGAGAACAGGTGCATCACCTAGCGGTGCTTGTAGGACATAATCTTTCTTGGCAGCTATGAGGATGATCCTCAGGTTCCGGACCCAGTCCGTATAGTTGCTGCCATCGTCTTTCAGCTTGGTTTTCTCTAGGAACGCGTTGAAGTTGAGGACTACGTTGGCCATTTGATCTACAAGACATATTGTAAAAATTTAGACTAAGTTCATGATAATTAAGTTCATCTAATCAAATTATAATGAACTCCCACTCAGATTTGACATCCCTTTGGTCATCTAAGTGTTACACGATCCGAGTCGACTAGGCCGTGTCCGATCATCACGTGAGACGGACTAGTCATCGTCGGTGAACATTCTCATGTAGATCGTATCTTCCATACGACTCGTGTTCGACCTTTCGGTCTCCGTGTTCCGAGGCCATGTCTGTACATGCTAGGCTCGTCAAGTTAACCCTAAGTGTTTTCGCTGTGTAAAACTGTCTTACACCCGTTGTATGTGAACGTAAGAATCTATCACACCCGATCATCACGTGGTGCTTCGAAACGACGAACTGTAGCAACGGTGCACAGTTAGGGGAGAACACTTCTTGAAATTTTGTAAGGGATCATCTTATTTACTACCGTCGTTCTAAGTAAACAAGATGCATAAAACATAATAAACATCACATGCAATTATATAAAGTAGTGACATGATATGGCCAATATCATATAGCTCCTTTGATCTTCATCTTCGGGGCTCCATGATCATCTTGTCACCGGCATGACACCATGATCTCCATCATCATGATCTCCATCATCGTGTCTTCATGAAGTTGTCACGCCAACGACTACTTCTACTTCTATGACTAACGCGTTTAGTAATAAAGTAAAGTAGTTTACATGGCGTTCTTTAATGACACGCAGGTCATACAAAAAATAAAGACAACTCCTATGGCTCCTGCCGGTTGTCATACTCATCGACATGCAAGTCGTGATTCCTATTACAATAGCATGAACATCTCATACATGACATATAGATCATTCATCATTCATCACAACTTTGGCCATATCATATCACAAAGCACTTGCTGCAAAAACAAGTTAGACGTCCTCTAATTGTTGTTTGCAAGTTTTACGTGGCTGAAGTAGGGTTCTAGCAAGAACGTTTTCTTACCTACGTGAAACCACAACGTGATTTGTCAACTTCTATTTACCCTTCATAAGGACCCTTTTCATCGAATCCGCTTCAACTAAAGTAGGAGAGACAGACACCCGCCAGCCACCTTATGCAACTTGTGCATGTTAGTCGGTGGAACCGGTCTCACGTAAGCGTACGTGTAAGGTTGGTCCGGGCCGCTTCATCCCACAATACCGCTGAAGCAAGATAAGACTAGTAGCGGCAAGAAAGTTGACAAATCTACGCCCACAACCAATTGTGTTCTACTCGTGCAAGAAGAACTACGCATAGACCTAGCTCATGATGCCACTGTTGGGGAACGTTGCAGAAAACAAAAATTTTCCTACTCGTTTCACCAAGATCATCTAGGAGTTCATCTAGCAACGAGTGAATAGATGCATCTACATACCTTGTAGATCGCGAGCGGAAGCGTTCAAAGAACGGGGATGATGTAGTCGAACACGACGTGATTCGAATCACCGGAGATCCTAGCACCGAACGGACGGCACCTCCGCGTTCAACACACGTACGGAAACAGCCACGTCTCCTCCTTCTTGATCCAGCAAGGGAGGGAGGAGAGGTTGAGGGAGATGGCACCAGCAGCAGCACGACGGCGTGGTGTTGATGGAGCTGCAGTACTCCGGCAGAGCTTCGCTAAGCAATAAGGAGGTGGAGGAGGTGTTGGGGAGGGAGAAGGAGGCAACCAAAGGCCAAGGACTCAAGGTATGAAGTCCCTCCTCTCCCCCACTATATATAGGGGTGCCAAGGGGGGGTGGCCGGCCCTAGGAGATCCAATCTCCTAGGGGGTGCGGCGGCCAAGGGGGGTTTCCCTCCCCCCCAAGGCACCTAGGAGGTGCCTTACCCTCCTAGGACTCTTGCCCCCTTGAACCCTAGGCGCATGGGCCTATGTGGGGCTGGTGCCCTTGGCCCAAGCAGGCCAAGGCGCACCCCCTACAGCCCATGTGGCCCCCGGGGATGGGTGGCCCCACCCGGTGGGCCCCCGGGACCCCTCCGGTGGTCCCGGTACAATACCGATAACCCCGAAACTTGTCCCGATGCCCGAAACAGGACTTCCCATATATAAATCTTTACCTCCGGACCATTCCGGAACTCCTCGTGACGTCCGGGATCTCATCCGGGACTCCGAACAACATTCGGGTTACTGCATATACATATCCCTACAACCCTAGCGTAACTGAACCTTAAGTGTGTAGACCCTACGGGTTCGGGAGACATGTAGACATGACCGAGATCGCTCTCCGGTCAATAACCAACAGCGGGATCTGGATACCCATGTTGGCTCCCACATGCTCCACGATGATCTCATCGGATGAACCACGATGTCGAGGATTTAATCAACCCCGTATGCAATTCCCTTTGTCAATCGATATGTTACTTGCCCGAGATTCGATCGTCGGTATCCCAATACCTCGTTCAATCTTGTTACCGGCAAGTCACTTTACTCGTACCGTAATGCATGATCCCGTGACCAAACACTTGGTCACTTTGAGCTCATTATGATGATGCATTACTGAGTGGGCCCAGTGATATCTCTCCGTCATACGGAGTGACAAATCCCAGTCTCGATCCATATAAAACAATAGATACTTTCGGAGATACCTGTAGTGCACCTTTATAGTCACCCAGTTACGTTGTGACGTTTGATACACCCAAAGCACTCCTACGGTATCCAGGAGTTATACGATCTCATGGTCGAAGGAAGAGATACTTTGACATTGCAAAAACTCTAGCAAACGAACTATACGATCTTGTGCTATGTTTAGGATTGGGTCTTGTCCATCACATCATTATCCTAATGATGTGATCCCGTTATCAATGACATCCAATGTCCATAGCCAGGAAACCATGACTATCTATTGATCAACGAGCTAGTCAACTAGAGGCTTACTAGGGACATGTTGGTGTCTGTTATTCACACATGTATTACGATTTCCGGATAACACAATTATAGCATGAATAAAGACAATTATCATGAACAAAGAAATATAATAATAATGCTTTTATTATTGCCTCTAGGGCATATTTCCAACACTGTTTAGATGACACTAAAAGTATATACCTGGACAAATGCAGGAAGAATGTGTACCTGGGCCATCATCGATTTCTTCCGACCAACCATCAATGTCGAAAGAAAGGCAAGCATTTCAAAGGCGAGGCAGATCACCAGAAGAAGCCCGCCATGCGTACCGGTGATCACGTACTTGCTATGGTCAATGATTTACACTACGTAATCTTTGGAAAGGGTCCCGGTGGACTAGCTGTTCCGAATGATACTGAGGGACACACACCCATGTGGAAGAAGAAATCTATATTTTGGGACCTACCCTACTGGAAAGACCTAGAGGTCCGCTCCTCAATCGACGTGATGCACGTGACGAAGAACCTTTGCGTGAACCTGCTAGGCTTCTTGGGTGTGTATGGGAAGACAAAAGATACACCTGAGGCACAGGAGGACCTGCAACGTTTGCATGAAAAATACGGCATGCCTCCGAAGCAGTATAAAGGTCCTGCCAGCTACGCTCTTACGAAATAAGAGAAAGAAATCTTCTTTGAATGCCTGCTCAGTATGAAGGTCACGACTGGCTTCTCGTCGAATATAAAGGGAATAATAAATATGCCAGAGAAAAAGTTTTAGAACCTAAAGTCTCATGACTGCCACGTGATTATGACGCAACTGCTTCCGGTTGCATTGAGGGGGCTTCTACCGGAAAACGTCTCATTAGCCATTGTGAAGCTATGTGCATTCCTCAATGCAATCTCCCAGAAGGTGATCGATCCAGAAATCGTACCAAGGCTAAGGAGTGATGTGGCGCAATGTCTTGTCAGTTTCGAGCTGGTGTTCCCACCATCCTTCTTCAATATCATGACGCACGTCCTAGTTCATCTAGTCGACGAGATTGTCATCTTGGGGCCCGTATTTCTACACAATATGTTCCCCTTTGAGAGGTTCATGGGAGTCCTAAAGAAATATGTCCGTAACCGCGCTAGGGCCAGAAGGAAGCATCTCCATGGGCCATCAAACAGAGGATGTTATCGGGTTTTGTGTTGGCTTCATTCCTGGCCTTAAGAAGATAGGTCTCCCTAAATCGCGGTATGAGGGGAGACTGACTGGAAAAGGCACTCTTGGAAGAGACTCAATAATATGCATGGACGGATATTCTTGGTCTCAAGCACACTACACAGTTCTACAGAACTCTACCTTGGTGACCCCGTATGTCGATGAACACAAGAACAGTCTGCGCTCCAAACACCCGGAGCAGTGCGACGACTAGATTACTGTGAACACATCAGGACTTTCAGCAGTTGGTTGGAAACACGTCTCAGAGGTGACAACACTGTTTGTGATGAGTTGTACTTGTTGTCCAGGGGACCATCTTTGACTGTATTGACTTACAAAAGATACGAGATTAATGGGAATACATTTTACACGATCGCCCAAGATCAAAAGAGCACCAACCAAAACAGCGGTGTCCGCTTTGATGCAGCAACCGAGAGCGGAAAGGACACATATTATGGTTACATAGTGGACATATGGGAACTTGACTACGGACCTGATTTTAAGGTCCCTTTATTTAAGTGCAAATGGGTCAATCTGTTAGGCGGTGGGGTACAGGTAGACCCATAGTATGGAATGACAACAGTGGATCTGAAAAATCTTGGGTACACTAACAAACCGTTCGTCCTAGCCAATGATGTGGCACAGGTTATCTATGTGAAGGACATGTCTACCAAACCGAGTAAAAGAAAAGATAAGGAAGCGAATACATCATACGATGAGCCAAAGCGCCACATAGTTCTTTCAGGAAAAAGGGACATCCTGGGAGTGGACGGCAAGACAGACATGTCTGAAGATTATGAAAAGTTTCATGAAATTCCTCCCTTCAATGTCAAGGCTGACCCAAGCATCCTGATAAACAATGAAGATTATCCATGGTTACGGCGCAATAAGCAAATGACACAAGCGAAGAAAAAGTGAAGACTTTCTCCCGCAACTATTATGATGATACCATGCCAACTTTGTAACACACGAACATGCTACCATTGTCCGTTTTGTACATGCACATGCTATGTGGGTGAAATTATGATACCATGCCAACTTTCAACTTTTTCAGAGTTCATTTGAAATGCTTTCATGTCTTATGGCTCGGCCCTCGTAATACCATGACCATTAGTCCCTCGCCCATGCCAATTTTCAACTTTCAACTTTCTAAAACTAATGGCACTAATAGAAAGTTTATAATTTTGCTCCTCGCCCCTGGCCCATGACCATTAGTCCCGGTTTGTGCCACAAACCGGGACTAAAGGGTTGGTCCTCGTTGCGGGCAGAGTTTAGCTCCACCTCGCCAACTGAAGGGGGCTCACACCGGTTTATAAGCCCTTCCCTCTCTGCCTTGTTGAGCTCCTCTCAAAGTGAAAATAGATGCCCTAATAGAGAAAAGTTTAACCTAAATTCATAGTGAATTTCTCTAAAATTCATAGAAATTTACTAGGAATTTAGGTTGAATTTTCTCTATAAGCGCATCTATTCTCATTTTTTAGTAAGTTAATCACAAACGTGTGATTCAAACAATTTTCAAAGAATTCAAATTTTAACTATTCAAATTTGAAAACTAATGGCACTAACAGAAAGTTTATAATTTTTCTAAAACTAATGGCACTAACAAAAAGTTTATAATTTTGCTAACCTAAAAGCAAACAAAATTAAAAATTAAAGCAAAAAACAAAAGAAAATAAATAATGCAAAAAACAAATAAAAAGAACAGGAAAAAACTATTTTTATAGTAAAGTTAATCACAAAATAAAATAAATAAAGCAACAAAGAAAACGAAAAAACTAAAAAAGTGTTTTCAAATTTGAAAACTAATGGCACTAACAGAAAGTTTATAATTTTTCTAAAACTAAAAGCAAAAGGAATAAAAAAAATAAAGCAAAAAACAAAAGAAAATAAATAATGCAGAAAACAAAACAAAAAAACTGGAAAAAATAGCAACAATAAGTATTTTGTTGTAAGTAGAAACAAAATAAAATAAATAAAGCAACAAAGAAAACAAAAAAAGTGTTTTCAAATTTGAAAACTAATGACATTAACAAAAAGTTTATAATTTTTCTAAAACTAAAAGCATAAAGAATTAAAAAATAAAGCAAAAAACAAAAGAAAATAAATAAAGCAACAAAAAAACAAAAAAATGCCACCTACTGGGCCCCCACGGCCCGAATACGACTAGAAACCCATCCAAGGGCCAGGATTCAGGCCCGCAGGAGGCCCAGTAGGCCCACAGGCATAGCAGTGACAATTAGGCCTGTAAGCCTGCAATGGAAAGGAGCTCGAGAGGGTTTCGGCAGTGGGGCTTATAAACCACTGCGCACCCCTCTCAACTAGCAAGGTGGGACTAAACTTTCGACGCAGCAGCCGCACAAGGCCTTTGGTCCCGGTTGGTGGCACCAACCGAGACCAAAGGCCGCCGCTTCCCGCCCTTTGGGCTGCTGAAAAGAGGCCTTTGGTCTCGGTTGGTGGCACCAACCGGGACTAAAGGTGGCATTAGTCCCGGTTGGTTTCATGAACCGGGACCAATGCTCTTGCTATATATACAACACTTAGCAGTTTTAGACCAAATCACCCACTTCTTCCCCGACGCCCCCTGCTCCTCCTCGTCGCCGTCGCCGCCCGACGCCCCTGCTCCTCCTCGTCGCCATCGCCACCGACGCCGTCAGGCTGCTCGCCTTCGCTGTCGCTGCCGCCACCGACGCCGTCAGGCTGATCGCCTTCGCCGTCACCGCCGCCCCCTGTGAGCACAGCCCCTCCCGTCCCGCGCCACTGCGCCCCTATCCTGTGCGGCCGCCGCGCCGCCGCCCCTGCCCTGCGCGGCTGCCGTGCGCCGCCCCTGCCCTGCGCTCGCGCCGCGCGCCGCCCAGCCGCCACTGCCCTGTCAGGCCGGCGCCCCCCCCCCATCTGTTTTTTCATGTTTATATGGTGTTTTTTTCCAGATTATATGTATATGTGTGAGTATATGATTGTATGTATATATGTTCTCTGTGTATATATATGTTCATGTATGTATGCAAAAGGTAGATGCTTGTTTTATATATATATGCTTGTTTTTTATATATATGTAATGATTTTTTTATAGAATATGATGTTTTTTCATAGATGATCCCATATATGATGTATGCATGAATGTGGATGAAATATAATGTTTTTTTGTTCATAGAACATGATGTTTTTTAATTCACACATTTTTTTTGTTCATCATCAGGCGGGACGTTGAGGGATAATAGATGTATTTTTTTCAGAATTTTCTATCGTGCATAGACGGATTTTAGACCACGGGAGCACCCCCTCCCTATCGTTGCAAAATAGAGGGTCGAGGGTTCGAGGGTTCTATAGGGTCGAGGGATCGAGGGTTCCAGGGTCGTCTAGGGGTCGAGGGTTCCAAGGTCGTCGAGGGTTCGAGGGGTCTAGGGTCGCTGAGGGGTCGAGGGTCGTCGAACATGAGAGGAAGAAGAGGATAAAAAAGAGGAGGAATAAGAAAAAAATAGGAGAAGAAAGAATAGAGGAGAAGATCTCCTCTATTCTTTCTTCTCCTCTCTTTTTTCTTCTTCTTCCTCTTTTTTTTATCGGGAACGAGGGTCGTCGAGGGTCGCCGAGCGGTAGAGGAGAAACCCTAAATAGAAAGTATCGTCGGTGTGAGATACATGTACCGTCGGTGTCGGACACTACATCCACGTCCCACAAGTGGCGCGGGCTTCGACGCCCACATCACTTGTGGGACGTGGATGTAGTGTCCGACACCGACGGCCACATGTATCTCACACCCACGATACTTGCTATTTAGGGTTTCCTCTACCGTTCGGCGACCCTGACCCTCGATGACCCTCTTTTTTTTCTCCTCTTTTCTTCTTCTTCTTCTCTTCTTCTCTTTTTTTCTTCTTCTTCCTCTTTATTTTATCGGAAACGAGGGTCGTCGAGGGTCAGGGTCGCCGAGCGGTAGAGGAAACCCGAAATAGAAAGTATCATCGGTGTGAGATACATGTGGCCGTCGGTGTCGGACAGTACATCCACGTCCCACAAGTGGCGCGGGCTTCGACTTCCACGTCACTTGTGGGACGTGGATGTAGTGTCCGACACCGACGGCCACATGTATCTCACACCCATGATACTTGCTATTTAGGGTTTCCTCTACCGCTCGGTGACCCTCGACGACCCTCGTTCCCGATAAAAAAAGAGGAAGAAGAAAAAAAGAGGAGAAGAAAGAATAGAGGAGAATAGAACTCCTCTATTCTCCTCTATTCTTTCTTCTCCTCTTTTTTTTCTTCTTCCTCTTCTTTTTTTATCCTTGAAGCGTTGTCGAGGCCACCCCAAACCCTAGAGAAGCAGCGTCGAGTCCACTAATTAATATTAGTTCTACGTTTGCCACTAATATATCCATCTGTCATGTTTGAATAATAATTGCCATGTTGTCAATATTTGTAGAAACTATGGACACCGCCCGAGACGAAGTACAAGAAGAGTTGTTGGGGGACATAATCGCACGAGGAAGTGATGCCGTCTGCTCGTTGTTTCTCAACGACACCGATGGTCTGGAAGCAGCTGGCTATGATTATGATGGCTCTAGTGACCTAATGCCGATGCAAGAAGGAGACCATGAGGACGGCTCCGGTGACCCAATGCCGGTGCAAGAAGGAGACCGTGATGACGTCTCCGGTGACCGAACTGAGTCCGGCCAGGTATATATATTAGTTAAGCTTCTGCTGACTAGCTAATTGATGCATTCATTGTTTTGGTATGTACACATATTAATTAAGTCTTTGTTCTTTTGTCTAGCCCTCCGGATCGAGCACAACTTCGGTAAAGAGACGAGGCCCGAAGAAAAAGTTGAGCTCAGATGAAAAGTTTGAGATCATAGCAATCACGCCCGATGGCCAACCGATTGAACCCTTCCGGACAAAGAGAGCATTTGTTGCTCAGTGCGGGGTTTTGGTTAGGGACAAGATCCCGATCGGCATCCAGGAATGGTTTAAGCCGGCTACAGAAGACCCTGAGGTGTCTTATGTCAATGATATGCAGAAAAATGATCTTTGGATTGAGCTGAAGTCAAATTTCACCCTACCTCCAGAGGATAATACAGAGAAGCCAGTTAAAGAGCAATTAATCAAGTCTTTTGCTCTTAAGAGGATGGCAGAACTATTCAGGAGGTGGAAGAAAGATCTGAATAAGTTTGTCAAAAATAATGAGACACCAGAATTCAAGGGCAGATATGAGAAGATCAGAGATCACTGGCCCGCATTTGTGGCCCACAAGACATCGGAAAAGAGTAAGAAGATGTCGGCGACAAACAAGCAAAATGCTGCGAAGAAGAAGCATCACCATCACACGGGGTCAGGTGGCTACCTCGTAGCCCGGCCTAAGTGGGCCAAGACTTGTTGGAAATATGCCCTAGAGGCAATAATAAATTGGTTATTATTATATTTCCTTGTTCATGATAATCGTTTATTATCCATGCTAGAATTGTATTGATAGGAAACTCAGATACATGTGTGGATACATAGACAACACCATGTCCCTAGTAAGCCTCTAGTTGACTAGCTCGTTGATCAATAGATGGTTACGGTTTCCTGACCATGGACATTGGACATCGTTGATAACGGGATCATATCATTAGGAGAATGATGTGATGGACAAGACCCAATCCTAAGCCTAGCACAAGATCATGTAGTTCGTATGCTAAAGCTTTTCTAATGTCAAGTATCATTTCCTTAGACCATGAGATTGTGCAACTCCCGGATACCGTAGGAGTGCTTTGGGTGTGCCAAACGTCACAACGTAACTGGGTGGCTATAAAGGTACACTACAGGTATCTCCAAAAGTGTCTGTTGGATTGGCACGAATCGAGACTGGGATTTGTCACTCCGTGTAAACGGAGAGGTATCTCTGGGCCCACTCGGTAGGACATCATCATAATGTGCACAATGTGATCAAGGAGTTGATCACGGGATGATGTGTTACGGAACGAGTAAAGAGACTTGCCGGTAACGAGATTGAATAAGGTATCAGGATACCGACGATCGAATCTCGGGCAAGTATCATACCGCTAGACAAAGGGAATTGTATACGGGATTGATTGGATCTGCGACATCGTGGTTCATCCGATGAGATCATCGTGGAACATGTGGGAGCCAACATGGGTATCCAGATCCCACTGTTGGTTATTGACCGGAGAGTTATCTCGGTCATGTCTGCATGTTTCCCGAACCCGTAGGGTCTACACACTTAAGGTTCGATGACGCTAGGGTTATAGGGAATAGATATACGTGGTTACCGAATGTTGTTCGGAGTCTCGGATGAGATCCCGGACATCACGAGGAGTTTCGGAATGGTCCGGAGGTAAAGATTTATATATGGGAAGTCCTGTTTTGGTCACCGGAAAGGTTTCGGTTGCTATCGGTAATGTACCGGGACCACCGGGAGGGTCCCGGGGGTCCACCAAGTGGGGCCACCGGCCCCAGAGGGCAGCATGGGCCAAGTGTGGGAGGGGACCAGCCCCAGATGGGCTGGTGCACCCCCCCACAAGGGCCCAAGGCGCCTAGGGTTTAGGGAGGGGGCGCCTCCACCTTACTTGGGGGGCAAGTCTCCCTGTCTTCCCCCCCCCCTTGGCCGCCGCCCAGATGGGCTTTGGGGCTGCCGCACCCCTTGGGGTGGGAACCCTAGAGGGGGCGCAGCCCCCTCCCTCTCCCCTATATATAGTTGAGGTCTTTGGGGCTGCCAACATATGAGTTTTGACCTCTTCCCTGGCGCAGCCCTACCTTTCTCCCTCCTCGCCTCTTGCGGTGCTTGGCGAAGCCCTGCTGGAGTACCACGCTCCTCCACGACCACCACGCCATCGTGCTGCTGCTGGATGGAGTCTTCCCCAACTTCTCCTTCTCCCCTTGCTGGATCAAGGCGTAGGAGACGTCACCGGGCTGTACGTGTGTTGAACATGGAGGTGCCGTCCGTACGGCACTAGGATCATCGGTGATTTGGATCACGACGAGTACGACTCCATCAACCCCGTTCACTTGAACGCTTCCGCTTAGCGATCTACAAGGGTATGTAGATGCACTCTCCTTCCCCTTGTTGCTAGATTACTCCATAGATTGATCTTGGTGATGCGTAGAAAATTTTGAATTTCTGCTACGTTCCCCAATAGTGGCATCATGAGCTAGGTCTATGCATAGTTACTATGCATGAGTAGAACACAAAGTAGTTGTGGGCGTCAATATTGTCAATTATCTTGCCGTTACTAGTCTTATCTTGATTCGGCGGCATTGTGGGATGAAGCGGCCCGGACCAACCTTACATGTACGCTTACGTGAGACCGGTTCCACTGACTGACATGCACTAGTTGCATAAGGTGGCTGGCGGGTGTCTGTCTCTCCCACTTTAGTCGGATCGGATTCGATTAAAAGGGTCCTTATGAAGGGTAAATAGAAATTTGCATATCATGTTGTGGTTTTGGCGTAGGTAAGAAACGTTCTTGCTAGAAACCTATAGCAGCCACGTAAAAACTTGCAACAACAATTAGAGGACGTCTAACTTGTTTTTGCAGCATATGCCTTGTGATGTGATATGGCCAAAGGATGTGATGAATGATATATATGTGATGTATGAGATCATGTTCTTGTAATAGGAATCACGACTTGCATGTCGATGACTATGACAACCGGCAGGAGCCATAGGAGTTGTCTTTATTTTTTGTATGACCTGCGTGTCATTGAGAAATGCCATGTAAATTACTTTACTTTATTGCTAAACGTGTTAGCCATAGTAGTAGAAGTAATAGTTGGCGAGCAACCTCATGGAGACACGATGATGGAGATCATGGTGTCATGCCGGTGACAAGATGATCATGGAGCCCCAAGATGGAGATCAAAGGAGCTATATGATATTGGCCATATCATGTCACTATTATTTGATTGCATGTGATCTTTATCATGTTTTTGCATCTTGTTTACTTAGAACGACGGTAGTAAATAAGATGGTCCCTCATAATGATTTCAAGAAAGTGTTCCCCCTAACTGTGCACCGTTGCGACAGTTCGTTGTTTCGAAGCACCACGTGATGATCGGGTGTGATAGATTCCAACGTTCACATACAACGGGTGTAAGACAAATTTACACATGCAAACACTTAGGTTGACTTGACGAGCCTAGCATGTACAGACATGGCCTCGGAACACAGAAGACCGAAAGGTCGAACATGAGTCATATAGAAGATACGATCAACATGAAGATGTTCACCGATGTTGACTAGTCCGTCTCACGTGATGATCGGACACGGCCTAGTTGACTCGGATCATGTAATCACTTAGATGACTAGAGGGATGTCTATCTGAGTGGGAGTTCATGAGATGAACTTAATTATCCTGAACATAGTCAAAAGGTCTTCGCAAATTATGTCGAGGCTCGCGCTTCAGTTCTACTGTTTAGATATGTTCCTGAAGAAAATTTAGTTGAAAGTTGATAGTAGCAATTATGCGGACTAGGTCCGTAAACTGAGGATTGTCCTCATTGCTTCACAGAAGGCTTGTGTCCTTAATGCACCGCTCAGTGTGCTGAACCTCGAACGTCGTCTGTGGATGTTGCGAACATCTGACATACACATTTTGATAACTACGTGATAGTTCAGTTAAACGGTTTAGAGTTGAGGCACCGAAGACGTTTTGAAACGTCGCGAAACATATGAGATGTTTCAAGGGCTGAAATTGGGATTTCAGGCTCGTGCCCACGTCAAGAGGTATAAGACCTCCGACGATTTTCTTAGCCTGCAAACTAAGGGAGAAAAGCTCAATTGTTGAGCTTGTGCTCAGATTGTCTGAGTACAACAATCATTTGAATCGAGTGGGAGTTGATCTTCCAGATGAGATAGTGATGTTTCTCCGAAGTCATTACCACCAAGCTGCTAGAGCTTCGTGATGAACTATAATATATCAGGGACATATATGATGATCCTTGAGATATTCGCGATGTTTGACACCACAAAAGTAGAAATCAAGAAGGAGCATCAATTGTTGATGGTTGGTGAAACCACTAGTTTCAAGAAGGGCAAGGGCAAGAAGGGATACTTCATGAAACGACAAATCAGCTGCTTCTCTAGTGAAGAAACCCAAGGTTGAACCCAAACCCGAGACTAAGTGCTTCTGTAATAAGGGGAACAGCCATTGGAGCAGAATTACCCTAGATACTTGGTAGATGAGAAGGCTGGCAAGGTCGATAGAAGTATATTGGATATACATTGTGTTAATGTGTACTTTACTAGTACTCCTAGTAGCACCATGGTATTAGATACCGGTTCGGTTGCTAAGTGTTAGTAAACTCGAAATAAAAGGCTGCGGAGTAAACGGAGACTAGCTAAAGGTGAAGCTGGCGATATGTGTTGGAAGTTTTTCCCAAGCTTGATGTGATCAAGCATCGCACGCTCCCTCTACCATCGAGATTGGTGTTTGCGTTGAGCATAGACATGATTGGATTATGTCTATCGCAATACGATTATTCATTTAAGGAGAATAATGGTTACTCTGTTTATTTGAATAATACCTTCAATGGTCTTGCACCTAAAATGAATGGTTTATTGAATCTCGATCGTAGTGATACACATGTTCATGCCAAAAGATATAAGATAGTAATGATAGTACCACCTACTTGTGGCACTACCACGTAAGTCATATTGGTATAAAACGCATGAAGAAGCTCCATGTTGATGGATCTTTGGGCTCACTCGTTTTTGAAAAGTTTGAGACATGCGAACCATGTCTATTGGTGTATATGCATGAAGAAACTCCATGCAAATGGACCGTTTGGACTCACTTGATTTTGAATCACTTGAGACATGCAAATCATACCACATGGGCAAGATGATTGAAAGCCTCGTTTTCAGTAAAATGGAACTAGAAAGCAACTTGTTGGAAGTAATACATTTTGATGTGTGCAGTCCAATAAGTGCTGAGGCGTGTAGTGGATATCGTTATGTTCTTACTTCACAGATGATTTGAGTAGATGTTGAGTATATTTACTTGATGAATCACGAGTCTGAATTATTAAAAGGTTTAAGTAATTTCAGGGTGAAGTTGAAGATCGTCGTGACAAGAGGATAAAATATCTATGATAAGATCATAGAGATGAATATATGAATTACGAGTTTGGCACAGAGTTAAGACATTGTGGAAATTGTTTCACAACTAATACAGCCTGGAACACCATAGTGTGATGGTGTGTCCGAACATCATAACTGCACCCTATTGGATATGATGCATACCATGATGTCTCTTATCGAATTACCATGATAGTTTATGGGTTAGGCATTAGAGACAACCACATTCACTTTAAATAGTGCACCACGTAATTCCGATGAGATGACACCGTATGAACTATGGTTTAGAGAAACCTAAGCTATCATTTGTTAAAAGGTTTGGGGCTGCGACGCTTATGTGAAAAGTTTCAGGCTGACAAGCTCGAACCCAAAGCGGATAAATGCATCTTCATAGGACACCCAAAACAGTTGGGTGTACCTCCTGTCTCAAATTCGAAAGCAATAAGGGATTGTTTCTAGAATCGGGTCCTTTCCCGAGGAAAAGTTTCTCTCGAAAGAATTGAGTAGGAGGATGGTGGAGACTTGATAAGGTTATTGAACCGTCTCTTCAACTAGTGTGTGGCAGGGCACAGGGAGTTGTTCCTGCGGCACCTACACCAATTGAAGTGGAAGCTTATGATAGTGATCATGAAACTTCAGATCAAGTCACTACCAAACCTCGTGGGATGACAAGGATGCGTACTACTTCAGAATGGTACGTAATCCTGTCTTGGAAGTCATGTTGCTAGACAACAATGAACCTACGAGCTATGGAGAAGCGATGGTGGGCCTGGATTCCAAAATGGCTCAAGGCCATATAATCCGAGAGAGGATCCATATATGAAAACAAAGTGTAGACTTTGGAAGAACTACTTGATGGTCGTAAGGCTGTTAGGTACATATGGATTTTAAAAGGAAGACGGACAATGATGGTAAGTATCACCATTAAGAAAGCTCGACTTGTCGTTAAGATGTTTTCTGACAAGTTCAAGGAGTTGACTACGATGAGACTTTCTCACTCGTAGCGATGCTAAGAGTCTGTTGGAATTATATTAGCGATTACTGCATTATTTATGAAATCTTGCAGATAGGATGTCAAAACATTGTTTCCTCGATGATTTTCTTGAGGAAAGGTTGTATGTGATACAACCGGAAGGTTTTGTCAATCCTGAAAGATGCTAACAAGTATGCAAAGCTCCAGCAATCCTTCTAAGGACTGGAGTAAGCATCTCGGAGTTGGAATGTATGCTTTGATGAGATGATCAAAGTTTTTGGGTGTATACAAAGTTTATGAGAAACTTGTATTTCCAAAGAAGTGAGTGGGAGCACTATAGAATTTCTGATGAGTATATGTTGTTGATCAGAAATGACGTAGAATTTCTGGAAAGCATATATGGTTATTTGGAAAGTGTTTTTCAATGGAAAGCCTGGATTAAGCTATTTGAACATTGAGCATCAAGATCCATAAGGATAGATCAAAACGCTTAATGGTACTTTCAAATGAGCACATACCTTGACATGGTCTTGAAGGTGTTCAGGATGGATCAGTCAAAGAAGGAGTTCTTGCCTGAGTTGTAAGGTATGAAGTTAAGACTTAAAGCTCGACCACGGTAGAAGAAAGAGGAAGGACGAAGGTCGTCCCCTATGCTTTTGTCATAGGCTCCATACGGTATGCCATGCTGAGTACCACACCTGATGTGTGCCTTGCCACATATTTGGCAAGAGGGTACAAAGGTGATCTAGGAGTAGATCACCAGATAGCGGTCTAAATTATCCTTAGAGGAATAAGGATATGTTTCTCGGTTATGGAGGTGATAAAGAGTTCGACGTAAAGAGTTACGTCGATGCAAGCTTAACACCTATCCGGATAGATCTGAGTAGAGATACCGGATACGTATAATGGAGCAACAATTTAGAAAAGCTCCAAGTAGAACAGTTATTTGAAATGGCTCCAAATGTAGCATAGTAGTTGCATCTACAAGATGACATAGAAATTTGCGAAGTACATACGGATCTGAATGCTGCAGACCCATTGACTGAAACCTCTCTCACAAGCATAACATGATCAAACCCAGATCTCTTGGGTGTTAGTCACATGGGGATGTGACCTTGAGTGTTAATCACATATCGATGTGAACTGGATTATTGACTCTAGTGCAAGTGAGAGACTGTTGGAAATATGCCCTAGAGGCAATAATAAATTGGTTATTATCCTATTTCCTTGTTCATGATAATCGTTTATTATCCATGCTAGAATTGTATTGATAGGAAACTCAGATACATGTGTCGATACATAGACAACACCATGTCCCTACTAAGCCTCTAGTTGACTAGCTCGTTGATCAATAGATGGTTACGGTTTCCTGACCATGGACATTGGATGTCGTTGATAACGGAATCACATCATTAGGAGAATGATGTGATGGACAAGACCTAATCCTAAGCCTAGCACAAGATCATGTAGTTCGTATGCTAAAGCTTTTCTAATGTCAAGTATCATTTC
Source organism: Triticum aestivum (assembly GCF_018294505.1). NCBI lineage: Eukaryota > Viridiplantae > Streptophyta > Magnoliopsida > Poales > Poaceae > Triticum > Triticum aestivum. Next base: position 512,911,382 of record NC_057794.1, read on the forward strand.
CTTAGCCATGAGATTGTGCAACTCCCGGATACCGTAGGAGTGCTTTGGGTGTGCCAAACGTCACAACGTAACTGGGTGGCTATAAAGGTACACTACAGGTATCTCCGAAAGTGTCTGTTGGGTTGGCACGAATCGAGACTGGGATTTGTCACTCCGTGTAAACGGAGAGGTATCTCTGGGCCCACTCGGTAGGACATCATCATAATGTGCACAATGTGATCAAGGAGTTGATCACGGGATGATGTGTTACGGAACGAGTAAAGAGACTTGCCGGTAACGAGATTGAACAAGGTATCGGGATACCGACGATCGAATCTCGGGCAAGTATCGTACCGCTAGACAAAGGGAATAGTATACGGGATTGATTGGATCCGCGACATCGTGGTTCATCCGATGAGATCATCGTGGAACATGTGGGAGCCAACATGGGTATCTAGATCCCGTTGTTGGTTATTGATCGGAGAGTTATCTCGGTCATGTCTGCATGTTTCCCGAACCCGTAGGGTCTACACACTTAAGGTTCGATGACGCTAGGGTTATAGGGAATAGATATACGTGGTTACCGAATGTTGTTCGGAGTCCCGGATGAGATCCCGGACATCACGAGGAGTTCCGGAATGGTCCGGAGGTAAAGATTTATATATGGGAAGTCCTGTTTTGGTCACCGGAAAGGTTTCGGTTGCTATCGGTAATGTATCGGGACCACCGGGAGGGTCCCGGGGGTCCACCAAGTGGGGCCACCGGCCCTAGAGGGCAGCATGGGCCAAGTGTGGGAGGGGACCAGCCCCAGATGGGCTAGTGCGCCCCCCCCCCCCACAAGGGCCCAAGGCGCCTAGGGTTTAGGGAGGGGGCGCCTCCACCTTACTTGGGGGGCAAGTCTCCCCCTCTTCCCCCCTTGGCCGCAGCCCAGATGGGCTTTGGGGCTGCCGCACCCCTTGGGGTGGGAACCCTAGAGGGGGCGCAGCCGCCTCCCTCTCCCCTATATATAGTTGAGGTCTTTGGGGCTGCCAACATATGAGTTTTGACCTCTTCCCTGGCGCAGCCCTACCTTTCTCCCTCCTCGTCTCTTGCGGTGCTTGGTGAAGCCCTGTTGGAGTACCACGCTCCTCCACCACCACCACGCCGTCATGCTGCTGCTGGATGGAGTCTTCCCCAATCTCTCCTTCTCCCCTTGCTGGATCAAGGCGTAGGAGACGTCACCGGGCTGTACGTGTGTTGAACACGGAGGTGCCGTCCGTTCGGCACTAGGATCATCGGTGATTTGGATCACGATGAGTACGACTCCATCACCCCTGTTAACTTGAACGCTTCCGCTTAGCGATCTACAAGGGTATGTAGATTCACTCTCCTTCCCCTCGTTGCTAGATTACTCCATAGATTGATCTTGGTGATGCGTAGAAAATTTTGAATTTCTGCTACGTTCCCCAACAAGACTGAGAATGATCTGGTTGATAAAGGGATCGAACCAGAGACAATTAACTAGCCAGACCGTTGCCGAACTTGGTTCTTCGGGGCTGGCGGAACCTTGGACCCTGTAACAGGGAAGTGCATTTGGACGAACGATCAAGTGGACATACCAGTCAGGAAGCTTCAGCAGTATATCGAAGCGGCGCAACAAGGGGCATTCTTTCCAGACAGAGAGAACGACAAGCTCACAATGGCCCTCGGGAATCCTGAGCACCCTGGACGGACACGAGGCACGCCAGGCTCCATTCCGTGGAAGGTTGGGTTTCCGGATGCAGGCGGTTACAAATCCCATGAGAGGAGGAAAAAAGTGCAGCAGACCCAAATGCAGGCGCTGCAAGCAAGGGTACAAGCGATAGAGGAACGAGAAGCAAATCGCAGCAAACGTACTGCCGAAGCTTCCCCCGAAGCTACCCCGCCATCTCAGCGGAGAAGCAGCGTGGCTTCCACTGAGCTGCTCCAGTCGGAGCATGCCTTGACGGCTCCTGCCAGCTATCCCGTGGATGCTATCACGGAGTCTCAAAATTGCCACCTTATGACGCAATGGATGAATTTGAAGGTCAAGGCGGCTGTTGGCTCTGTTTATCCTACTGAACCCGGCGCAACTTTTCACTTCCGACCGATTCCAGAAGGATATGCTAGGGTGATGGTGGATGAAATAAAGGAGGGATTTGAGAACCTCCAGCTTGACCACCCTACCGGTGAAGGGGAGACTAGGCTGGGGTCTGCTCTGAAGACTCCATGCCTATGGCGGAAGGAGCTCATCAACCTTCCGAACTAGACGCCTCCGCCTCCTCCTCCTCCTCTAGCAAGTCAGGGAACTCCGCCTCCTCCACCGCCTCCTCCTCCGGCGAGTCAGGGCACTCCGCCTCCTCCTCCGGCGAGTGACGATCAGGGCGCTCGACCGGCTCCTTCTCCAGCGCGTGGCGGCACTCCGCCTCCTTCTCTGCCTGCGCCGACGCGCCCGAGCAGCCAGCCTCCTCCTTCTCTGCCTCGTCAGCAAGGGCGGAAGAGACCTGCCGCCGCTCCGGCTGCTCCGGCGCGTCGTAGTCCTTCTCCTCCGCCTCGTAAGCAAGTAAAGAAGACAACCGCTCCGTCTGCTCTGCCGGCGTCTAGCAGTACAGCCAGAGGCGGGAGGAAATACAGATTTGGTCCTTCTCTGAAGACTCCAGAGAAGTTACCATACGAGAGGACCCCGGAGGAGAACGCCGAGATCGCACGAGAAGAAGTGAGGAACTACTTTGAAGGGGTGAAAGCAAAGAAACATCCACCTCTGGAGGAGAAGGTAGATCCGGTGAAAGCGAAGCGCACTCTGGATGCCCTGAAAAAACCACCCAAGTCTCCACCGAAAGGAAACTATGAGCGCATTATTGGAAAGGAATTTGCCGAAGCGGAGCGGTCGGGAAGTACTGTCAGTGATCAAAGGCTAAAAGAACGACGAGCTGGGAAACAAATTGCCCAGCTCGGCAAACAAGCGAAGCAATCGTGTCCCCCGCTCAAGGTGCCTAGCGACAACGTCGCTAATGATCCGAGGATGGTGCCGGTTATAGCAATCTTGGAGATTACCTACCCGACGATGTACATTATGATTTCATGGAGGTGCAGATACAAAGATACGAGTACGGGAAGCCTCTCGTCAAGGATGAAAGATCTCTATCAACGATGATGCGAAGATTGCATGATTGGTACTTGAAAATCTGCAGAGACTCTAGGGGGAGGAGTACTTTGTATGTGAAAGTTAAAAAGAAGCATGACCTCGTTGGAATTGAACGGTTGCCTGTTCCATTCGAGGAGTTCTTTCAGTTTTTCAATCAATTGGCCCTCGATAAAACAACGGTCGCCTGCTACTGTCTATAAGTAGTACTACTTATGTCATTAAGTCTCTCTATATAGCTCAGCTCTTTCATTGCATGTATTTATAATCATCCTCAATATATTAAGCAGATTGAAGATCGCCGAATTGAAGAAAAGACAAGTCGGTGATATTGGGTTCATTAACACATATCTCATAGATGCAACTCAGGTTAAATTTCATGCCGCAGATACCGAGGCCAACTTGCTACGATCGTTGGTAATAAATGAAAACAAAGATATAATACTCTTTCCTTACAACTTCAAGTGAGTGTTACTGTCTTGTGCGTATTCGGTTTCCCTTATATATTAGTCAAGGTTATAGTAATGTAATTGATGAGTTATGCATGTGTGTGCAGTTACCACTATATTCTCCTAGAGATTAAGCTTGAGCAGGGACTAGTAACCGTCTTAGACTCAAGACGAAAAGATCCCCAGGACTATGCAGACATGACTCAAATGCTCGAGAAGTAAGTTAAATCGATCATTATCCACCATATCAGCAACTTTGTTCATTTTCTGATATATCAAGTAATTGTTTTCTTTGTCCGGCAGGGTTTGGAGAAAATTCACCAGAAAAGCTCCGGGACTGCCGAAGGAGCTGCAATTTAGACACGCGAAAGTAAGTACTATAGTAGCATGTTCCGCGCATCTACTAGTGATTTCAAGCGCTAGTTTCATCAATACCATTTGGCATCCTTGCTTATCAGTTTGATTGACCTTTATTTCTTGTAAAGTGGTTGTGGCAGGAACAAGGGAATGATTTCTGTGGATACTACGTTTGGAGTCCATCCGCCACACGACCTGTGAGCGGGGCTACACTGACGAACAATATGAAGTACGTAAATAACAACATTCACAATTTTATTTTATTACCATCATTTGTGTTGAGTTTCATTCATTCATATATATATGTATTGACCCCCTTCTTCAAATTAGATGTTTCGGAAGCGGGATGAACTCCTAGCACCAGCTCGCATGCGAGCAATTCAAGAGGAATTGGCGGCATTCTTTCTTGACCACGTGATCGCTGAAGACGGAGAATACTATGTGGACTATGAGTCCGTACGATTATATTTGTAAGAGATAATTATTGTATATATGTAGACGGTAGTGTCGGATAGATATAGGAGTACTTGTTGTTCGACCAATCTCTCGGAGAAGGAGAGGTGGTCGATATCACTTCTCTCTGTATGCATATATGTTCATGACGATCTTCTGTTTCCTTCGTTTGCTTACTAGCTAGCTAGCGTGTCTAGTCCTTTCTATATGTATGTATAGTACGTAGCGTCGACCAAGCACGGACATAAGAGAGGACACTTCTCTCTATTAATTATAGCTAGCTAACACAATATATGAAACACCTAAATTAACCCCCCAAAAACCCCAACCCCCCCTCCTTAAAAAAAACAAAAACCCCAGCCACAGAAATGCTGATGCGTGGATGCCTATTGGTCCCGGTTGGTGCCACCAACCAGGACCAAAGGGTCTCCTGCCTGGGCTCCGCGCACAGGCCACGTGGAGGCCCATCAGTCCCGGTTCTGGATTGAACCGGGACTAAAGGGACAGGGCATTAGTACCGACCCTTTAGTCCCGGTTCAGGAACCGGGACAAAAGGCCCTTACGAATCGGGACAACAGGCCCTTTTTCTACCAGTGTCACCCTATCATATGCTTTCATCATATCCAACTTCAATGCACAAAAGCGGTTTCTTTTTGCCTTGTTCCTCTTCACAAAATGAAGGCATTCATATGCTGCAATAATGTTATCTGTGATGAGTTTGTCGGGAACAAACGCAGATTGCTCATCTAATATTATATATCTCTGGCGGAACTAGCTTCAGCCTATTAGAAATTACTTTGGAGGCAATTTTGTATAACACATTACATAAAGAGACGGGCCGAAACTGAGTGAGCATCCTAGGATTTTTTACCTTTGGTATTAAACATCAATATAGTCTCATTAATGCATTCTGCCGACTCTTAAAATGTTTACGTGCCGACGTAAATTTAGCGGACTTGATCTGGGCCGAAAACGGCCGGATACGTTATCCCGCCCGCAAAAAATATATGGGCCGGCTGCGGGATAGCGCTCCTGCTAGAAGAGATGCTCTGACACGTCTATAAAGCTTTCCTCCCCCGGACGAACTACTTGGCGTTCAAAATTCAAAATCTCAAGCAGACCATTCTTCTTTCTCCACCCAAGCGGACGCAGAGGCAGCCATGAGGAAGGCGCCCGCAGCGGCCCCCAAGCCCAAGCCGAGGGCGAGGGCCAAGCCCAAGGCGAAGGCCAGCCCCGACTCCCTCTCCAGCGCCACGTCGCCGTCCCGCAGCGGCGGGTCTCCCGTCGCGGTCGGCCGCGGCCTCCTCTCGCCCTCCTCGCCGACGACGCCCAAGGCCAGGTCCCCCCTCTCCCCGTTCGCCGCATCCACGCCGGCCTCCGTGTCCACCGTCGCCGACCTGAGGGGCCGCGCCGCCTCGAGCCTCGACTCGCTCAAGCGCCGCCTCGACGCGCTCCACGGCGACTCCGCCCGCGACCTCGAGGCCTCCCACTCCCGAATCTCCAAGCGCATCAAGGTGACCTCCCTCTCTCTCTCTCTCTGATCCCGTCCCGGCCCAGCCCTTTTGCCATCCTTAGCGCATCGATCGTGTGACGTGACGTGATCCATCGCCTTCCTTCCGTGTGCGCCGTTCAGATGCAGACGCAGAGCTGCCTCAAGCTGGCCGAGGAGGCGGAGAAGGAGCGTAAGAAGATGGACGAGAGGATCTCCGGGCGCGCCGAGGAGATGAAGGTACGCCCGTGCCGTTCCTCGTTCGATTCCATGTTTGATCGACCCCGTTGGCCGTGCGTGCTGCCGTGTATTCTGAATTTCGTGCGGATTTGGATTGGACCCTGAGATTGCGATCCTCCGTGTGGATAATTCCAGGCATCGTACAAGGAGTTCGTGACGGAGGTGCAGTCGTCTTCGTCTCGTGGTACTGCAGCGAGCGAGCACAGATATCCACCTTCTTCTTCTGAATTTTACTTCAGTTTTCAAGCCACTAAGGCAGTGGTGGTGCATCGTTTAGTACTAACTTGGTTCGCACTGCTCAGTGTCCAAGGTGACCTTCCCTGAGATGGCAAAGTCGGTGGCCAGAGCTATCGATGGCATGCGCAGTCGCTACAACATCCCAGCTACGACAGCTTAGCATACGGTTCAGTTCAGACTGTCTCTGCTACGTCTCTGAATTGGTAATCACTTCTCCAGTTTCCAAATTGACATATGAGTTGGTCATGTTCAGTAAATTTTCATGAGTGTTTGTCCATGAAAATCGACAGGTGTAGTATTTACAAGGGATATTAATTGTTGGTTACAGGTTACCGAACGGCATATGCAGTTCTCTAGAACGGATAAGAGATCGCTAGAGCCTAGATGATCCTACCCTTTCAGACGATTTTACTTGCTTGGTTGATTAGTACTGCTTTTGTGTAGAACAAGGTCTTGGCTGTGTACAATGGGCATTTCTAATCCGTGGGCATCAACAATGTCATACATGTTGGCTTTGATATTCCAGACACTTGTTTCAGTTGGATTTAGAAGCATCATGGGTTCCAGACTAATATCCAGAAATTTGTGGTCTAAATGCACATATCTTAGTATGTATTCGACTTGTATGAGTTAATCATACTTTTAAAATCTGTTTGTTTCACACCTCACATAAACTACCTTATCTAGAGATATAATTCTTCCATATCTCCCTCTGCGTGTGTACTCGATTCTGTGATTACATAAGAATTGCAGTATTCCAAGAAATTCTGTAATGTGAATTCTATTGGCTAAACAAAAAAGCTATCTACATAACACATAGAGATAGGAAATCTTCCTCTGATTCCACTGTGTTTGTGTTGTTTACAGTCTTTCTTCAACAACTAGCATCATTGCTTTGTTCCCCTTTTGTTTTATCAAAACTCGACCGTATGTATAAAAGTCATGTGCTATTCATGTCTACTTTCTATATGCCGACATCCATCTTCTTGTTTAGGTCTCTTTACAGGTTACACAGTTATCACTCTTGCTTGTGGTAATGTTTACTAGCTGAATCTTGTCTGTATTTTCTGTAACAGGTACATGCCCTTCTCCAGATCAACCTGACTGCTAAATTCCTGAACTCGTGGCAGCAGAAAACTCGCACATTTGTAAACAACAACTGTTACACTTACATCATACCTTTTGCTAGTCTCTTTGCGAGCGACGATAAAACTCGTTACGTTCACTGCAATATATGGGACTTGTTTCTGCTCCATGCCATTGCATGTGTGCGTTACCACTATCGGTATTATCATAGATACTATAACTTGTAAGGATAACAATATTGCAGATCTGAAACACAGTTCATGATGCCGTATTTGTGTTCAGAAGGGAAACCCCGTCTATCTGGATGGTGCTTATAAACATTGTTTATACCTTGCATTGCACAAGTTCGTCGTCAGGTGGTCAATCTATTTCAGTGGATATTGGGAAACTCTCTGTGTTTTTTCTGTCCATGTTGTTAGCATTTTCTATTTGTTTCCTTCCATTCTTTCTTCCTTGTGTACATGTGCTCTTCACCAAGAACTTTGCTTGCTGTGAGCTGAAGTATCTGGCCAGTGACTAGTTATCAGGATTTAACCTGTTGATATAGGAATTTATAGAGACCATTTCCCCCGGATGTTTCGGACATTTTTGCAAGGTCTCCTTTGGAATTGGGAGCCATGTTTTGCTTCCTCCCTCCTTGGGTGTATCCTCAATTAGGTATCAGAATCTGCTGATGGTTCACCGACATCGTTTCTGTGGCATCTGTGATGTGTTCATTCTGCCCATGGTTGTCAGTGTCAACAATACTGAAATGTTTCCAAATTTTTTTTTTGCGGGAACTGAAATGTTTCCACTGTACGATCCTGGAACATTGAGTCTTCGTAGAGAGAGTGAAAGTTGAATGCGTACTTGTGTGAAAACAGAGCGAGTGTATGAACAGATGACTAACAATTTCATGGCTGGAAGCCTGAAAGACTTGGCTGGCTACCGGTGGTGAACAATTATTTTTACAGATTGACTACAAACTGGACCAATATGTGCTTCAGGTCTGCCCTGTCGCTCTAAAGGAGAAAAGATGAACAGAGGACCATCATATCTAGTATCTTGCTACAGGAGAGCACAAGTTTCTTTCTACACACAAAAAATAACAACAGAAAAAAAAACTCCCCCTAGCAGTGCTCGCGAGTCCCGACACACATGGCTAAAGAACCAAGTATTTCTTACATCATAGAAGCACTGATAATACGCACAGCTACGCAAAACATTTTGTCACAAAGAACAGATGTGCATGCCGGACATTTGGAATCAAACAGACGGCATATGTAAGAGATCTAGAATAACATTCCAACAACATAGCATGACCAATTGTGCATCTCAACCTCGCCAAAGATATCCATAGTTCAGAGCATTAACAAGATGATCATTGATCAAGACATCATAACAAGCACCAAACGGTCATATCCAAAATGACATGCCCTGTGGTCAAGACATCATAACAAGTAAGGAAGAGCTAAGGTCAAAAGGAAAGCCAGGAGTCATGACCATTCAGACATGCCCTGTGGAGAACGGAGGCTCCTCGGCTTTTCTTGCATCATATCATGACCTGGAATCGGAACGATGCTCTCCTGTAGGCGGTGGTGAGTAAGCAACATGCAATAGTGACTCTTCCCAATGTTCACAACACCTAGGAACTTGCCATCAACATCGCAGCGCAACACATGCTTCTTATTGAACATGACCTGCAGCTCACACTTGTTTAGCACAGCCACATCGTTCAACAATCGCACCGTAGAATCAAGTGACCTTATCCTTCTCTTTGCAAAAGAAGTTGAATAAAGTTGCCTTGATGCCTCCACGGTTGAGAGGTCGATCCGGTACTTGAAAGCCCAGATTTCAGCATCGTAATCCTGCATCACCCAGACATCCATAGAAGTGGACCTGGGAGTCGAGCCACCCTAGAAAGCAAGTGTCCCCTCCATGTCGAACAACTTCCTACATTGACATGGCTGGGTGGGACCGCGCATCCATGGGAGTTAATTGCATGTTGGTACCACATTTGCGCACCTACTCACGAGTCAGTACCGCTACTCATGCATGTCGCAGTTCAGTACCAACTCAGGGCCTAAGTGGTGCATAACGGGCTAAGGAGCGTATAACAGTGTATTGATGCTGTATCTGACCGGCGGGACCCCCTGTCAGGTGCTGATGTGTCATGCTCTTTTGCAAAAAAGACCTTTAGTTTAGTTTATATTTAATCGCGTATGTACCCCTTGTTTGGCAGAAAAAGGTCCTACCAAAAATCAAACATTCGCGGGAACCAACTGCGACTCGGACCCGTGACCAGCCAAACGCGTCTAGCGCTCGCTACCGCTGCGCTACAGCACTGATCATTTTAGTTATCACGCGCAAAGCTTTGTATACATTTGCCGTTCTGTTTTTCTTTAAAATAATAAAAATATTAGTTTGACCGCGCGATCCCGCAGGGATTAGAACACGCGCCGTTACGTTCGCACAGCGAGCTCGCTGCCGATGCGCCACTGCATCGATCACGGCTTTACTGTTCGAGCCGTCCTGTTTTCCGAATTTCTTTATCTTTTTTCCGATCGTGTGTACTCTTCGGGCCCTACGCTCTGTGTGTGCCGTATATTGAAAAAAGATATACACATACATACAACCTTTATTAAAAATGGTTCAATATATATAGGGTGAACGTTTTTATAATACGAAACAAGTTCATCGTATGTAAAAAAAATGTTCATCTTATATTTGTTGTAATTTTTAATGCACAGTTACTCGAAAAATTGATAACATGTATTAAAAATTATTGTGTTATCGTAATAAATTTTATAATACATGATGAACATTTTAGAAAAGACATTTACAACTATTAAATACACGTTCAACTTTTCCCCTAAACTTTTTTTCAAAATGCACAAACACTTTATTTACCTTTCAGAGTAATTATAAATTTTTTGAACGTCAACCCGGCTATTCTGCAAGCGATGTTCGGAGCCCGGGAGGAAAGGCCAGAGCTGCACATGGACATTAGCGCCATGAACGACGATGAGGCTGGCGGGCCGGCCCTGGCCATCGATGATGGGGAACGACGGCTGGCGGCGGCGGTGCTCGAGCACGAATGCGGGAGTGGATGTCGTGTTGTGCCATGACGCGCTGACGGCGCGGCAGCGGCCGACGTCTTTGGAAGACAACCCGCTGAGTATCTTGTCCATGATCTCCTCCGGCAGATCCTCGAGCAGGGTCGCGCCTCTTCTGCCCGGCATCGTGGTCTGCCGGAGTCCGGTCAGCTGAAAAGTCGCGGCAAGCTTTAGTTCGTGCACCCACGGCGGCTATCTCCTTCGGAGCAGCTGGAATCAAGAAGACAAGCAAGTACAAACTGTTAGCTTACACTTGATTGTAGTTAAAGAGTTGTTTGTGCAATGTGGATGCATGCAGTTGTGTGATTGTGGGCTACAACTTGCTGCAAAGTTGACGGCAAGTGTGTGTGTGTGTGTAGGTTGGCTATGCATGTGTTGCAGTAAAAGTGAGGCTGCTGAAGTGCTGAGAAGCTTCTAGTACAAAATTAGAGTTGTGGCATTCGTTGCTCAGCTCAGTTGCCGTATCTGTTACAGTTGAAAAGAAGAAAAGAGACGGATGCGCCTGAAAACTGTGTCTGTGTGTGTGTGTGTGTGTGTGTGTGTGTGTGTGTGTGTGTGTGTGCTACTGAGGTAGTACTACTCTGTCCGTCTTCCTCTGCTTTGTGTCTGCCTCAGCGAGGTAGCTGAACTGAACCACCTCGCGTGCGTTTGTGCCCGCTGGTGCGAAGCGAGACGAGAGAAGGGCGAGAAGGGTTTACCCTCGGCGGTGGCGGCGGCGGCGGCGAGCTACGTGCGCATGGTCGCCTCTGGTTAATCTGAGCGTAGGCCAGCTGCAGATGCGTGGAGAGAAAGATGAAGAGAGAGAGAGAGAGAGAGAGAGAGAGAGAGAGAGAGAGAGAGAGAGACGGCGTCCAGCTTCGCTCACCTGCGTCGGGGGAGAAGGCGGCGGCGGCGGGGAAGAGCTCGAGGTGCGTGCTGCGGCGAGCTGGATCCCCTTCCCTTCCCCTCGAGTGGGACACAGATAAGGTGACATGCACCTTTGCATTGCATGTTACCATGTGCCTTGCGGTCCGAATTCAAATTTGAACATTGCAAAAAAATCTAAAAAAAAATCATACATGTTCACAGCACATATTAAGATAATTTCTCAAAAATTCAGATCAAAATTCGAAACATACATCGAGAAACGAAAAAGAGAAATCTGTCATAAATAGTTGCGAAGGGTTCTCTGTATATTATTCACATATGAGTTTTTCTTTTTTGCTTTTTGATGTATGTTTCGAATTTTGATCTAAATTTTTGAAGAGTTATCTTAATATGTGCTCTGAACATGTATGATTTTTTTCAGATTTTTTCGTAATATTTAAATTTGAATTCGGGCCGCAAGGCACACGGTGACATGCAAAGGTGCATGTCACCTGATCTCTGTCCCTCGAGTGAGGAACAAAATGAGGACGGCGAATTTCCTGTCGCAGCACGGACATTGACCAATTCTTTTTTCTCTTATTTGGTCTCCCCTCCCAATTGGGCTGCGTCCACCCAGACTTGGCCACCTGGGTCGGCCCGGCCCACGGCTACATGAACCAACTCAGAGCATCTCTAGCCGCGCCCCAACAAGGCCCACCAGGCAGCTTTTCAACCGCCGACGTCAAAAAATCGGCCCAGCCGCGTCACAAGGGCCCAATTTTCGCCGACTCGGGCCGAAATTGGTGCCGGCGGACCCAACACGAACCCGGCGCGTTGGGGGCGCTCGGGGGCGCCGGGCGAATCGTTTTTGGCGCGAAAGAGCCACGGGCCCTCCTTGCGAGCGACTCGTCTCGCTTCTCGCCCCTTCGTCGTCCTCATCGCTTCGTTTCTCGCGGCGAATCAATGCCAAAGCTGCCGCGCGCTACCGCGCCTGTCAGCCTCCGTCACTGATGCCTCACAGGCGGCACAGTGAAGGCGTGACGACGCGCGTCCCCGCGCATGCCACGCGTAGACGACGCGGCCACGCGTGCTCGCGTCGCCTCCGCCTATATAAGCCGACCCCAGCGCGCCGGTGGCACGCACAGAGTCTCCATCGCCGACGCGCCCTCTCTCCCCTTCCTCCCTTTCCCCTCGCCGTCCCAGTTCAAAGAAATGTCCGAACGATTCCCAGGCGACGGCGCGGCGGCGAACGGCTTCGGCCGCCACCACCTTCACGAGGACGAAACTCGGCTCCTCTTCGAGGCCGAGTACCCGGTCCCGCCGGACATGCGGGTGCCTGGGGCGTGGAGAATCAGCGTTGGCGGGGTCCCGGTTCCACCACCGCCCACCGAGGCGGCGCGTCGTGCGGAGGTCGCGCGTATCCGCGTCTCTCCGCCGTGGGCGGCGAGGAAGGGGCCGCGCTACGTCCCCGACAGCCCGCTCTGGGAGCCGTACTTCCGCCGCCGTCACGCCGAGCAGCTCGAGGCCACCAACGGCGTCGTGCCCTCCAGCAGGCTCAACTCCGAGGGGCGTCGCCGATGGTGGGGCGTGCCCGGCCGCACGCTGGAAGCCGTCCTCGAGTACATCGAGGGCGGCAACACGCCGAGGCTGGAGTACCCCTCCCCCCGTCCTTCTCTCGCCGCCGTGGGAGCTCATGGACGCCGAGGCGCATGGACCCCAGGGCGTCCTCCTCCTCGTCCGGTCGGTCGACCGGCTCTCCCTGCCTCCGCCCCGTCAAGCCGGAGCCCCAGGACACGCCCGTCAAGCCGGAGCCCCAGGACACGCCTGTCAGCCGGTGCACCCGCAGCTCCGGTATCCGCATCGCCGACTCCAACCCCGCTTCCGGGCGCCTCATCCTCGTCGCGCCCAAAAAGGAGCCCAGTCTCGCCCAGGAGTATGAGGAGATAGCCCGGCGCGGCTTCTCCGACGCGGACGCCCTGCGGTGGGCGCGCGACGACTACCTCCGGACTGAGATGACCCGGCAGACCCGGGCCCTGGAGGAGATCGCTGCCGGCAAGCGTGGGCGCGAGGACGAGCACGGCGTCGTGATCCTCGACAGCGACGACGACGAGGACGCCGCCGGACCGTCCAACCCGCCGCGCCAACCGGGGGAGGGTTGGAGCAGGGACGGTGGCCACGACGGAGGCGGCGGCGACTACACGCGGTTCTACAGCCCCCTCGGCATGTAGAACTGCAAGGGCGGCGGCCGACGAGGAGCGGCGAGGCGAGCGAGACGGCGGGTGGGCCTAGTAGCGTGTTTTTTTCCTTTTTGTAAAATACTTTAAATATGTATGAGCAGGCGTGTTTGTGCCGTGTTTGGTTGAATTTGGTTTGAAGTTGCCGAAATATGCATGAACTCGCCGTGTTTGTGCCGTTCAAAAAAATTCCGTGGGCGCCGCGACTGGGTGGCATCACGTCCCCAGCGCGCGTTTTGCGCCGGTGCGTCTCCAGAGGGCGATTTTTAGCGCCTCCTGAGAGGCCAACGGCTGGAGATGCTCTCAGAACACTAGTTTTTGTCAACACAAAAGGAAAGACTGATTCATTGAAGAATTGACTATGCAATTAAGGTTTTCCTGCAACAGTGATCTTTGCCGACAGTTCACAGCAGGAGAGAGAGAGCGCGTCGCTACCTTTCCAGATTAGCGGCATTTCTATCATGATTGCTGCCTCACCAGGCTTGGACGTTGCAAAGGTTGATCATTTGATTAACTATGATCTTCCAAAGTCTATCGAGGAATATGTTGAGAGGATTAGAACATTTGGGAGAGTTGGTTCCGCCACTTCCTTCTTCACCGAGTCCAACCAGTCCATAGCAAAAGGCTTGCTGGAATTGATGATTGAGGCAAATCTACAAGTGCCAGATTGGCTGCTGGGCTATGCTAATCCTGTTTATACTTGTAGATCTGTGGAATTGGACTCAGAAGATGAGGAGAATGATAAGTACAGGTATGATTTAGCTCGGTCTCTCGCCTCGCGCAAGATCGATAACATATACGACCTGGCAGATGTTTGTGCTCAACTACATTGCAAGAAAAATAAGCCAAGCTTTGATGATAGTAGTATCACGACAATGTCTAAAGATTGTTGTATTGCATTTACACAACAAGAAGAATACAAGTTCCTCAAGTTCTATTTTGTCAAGGTTACTCAGCATTGTTTTAGCCCTGAAAGTTATGGAAAAACCTATTGGCATTACAATTTCATTGCCAAGATTAAGAGTAAATCAGGAATCTGGACTGAAGGTATCTACTTTGCTGAAAGAAAATTAGAATGTGGTGTGGAGACATTTTGTTGTTGTTTCCAGGAGCCGTCAGACAATGGTGAGTGCTATGGATGTCAACATGGGAAGGCTAAGGTTCGTCATCCAACTAGAGGTGACTATGAGAGAGGAACACCTGATCATGTTTGGCTTTCCGATGGTGACTGTGAAATGAGTGATGATGATATGGTGGACTTCTAAACTTGTGTAACATTGCATTTTCAGTTTGTGTACTGAAACACCGTACTTGTTGCGCGAGTAGGCATTAACCTTTTACCACTTGTGCTAAGGTTAATTCATCTAAAAAAGGGTAGCTTTATTAATATCAAACAATGCTTACATTGTCCGCTAAAAGTTTATAAAAGCAGGAGGTGAGTCCAAGCATAAGTTTGATGGATCAACATGACCATTTTACGCTAGGACATGAGCTACCATATTAGAACCATGATTATAATGCTTTAAAACGTGTTGGAAATATGCCCTAGAGGCAATAATAAAATGGTTATTATTATATTTCTTTGTTCATGATAATTGTCTATTGTTCATGCTATAATTGTGTTATCCGGAAATCGTAATACATGTGTGCATACATAGACCACAACACGTCCCTAATGAGTCTCTAGTTGACTAGCTCGTTGATCAAAAGATACTCATGGTTTCCTGACTATGGACATTGGATGTGATTGATAACGGGATCACATCATTAGGAGAATGATGTGATGGACAAGACCCAATCCTAAGCATAGCTCAAAGATCGTGTAGTTCGTTTGCTATAGCTTTTCCGAATGTCAAGTATCATTTCCTTAGACCATGAGATTGTGCAACTCCCGGATACCGTAGGAGTGCTTTGGGTGTGCCAAACGTCACAACGTAACTGGGTGACTATAAAGGTACACTACAGGTATCTCCGAAAGTGTCTGTTGGGTTGGCATGAATCGAGACTAGGATTTGTCACTCCATATGATGGAGAGGTATCTCTGGGCCCACTCGGTAATGCATCATCATAATGAGCTCAATGTGACCAAGTGGTTGATCACAGGATCATGCATTACGGTACGAGTAAAGTGACTTGCCGGTAACGAGATTGAACGAGGTATTGGGATACCGACGATCGAGTCTCAGGCAAGTAACGTACCGATTGACAAAGGGAATTGTATACGGGATTGATTGAATCCTCGACATCGTGGTTCATCCGATGAGATCATCGAGGAGCATGTGGGAGCCAACATGGGTATCTAGATCCCGCTGTTGGTTATTGACCGGAGAGTCGTCTCGGTCATGTCTGTGTGTCTCCCGAGCCCGTAGGGTCTACACACTTAAGGTTCGGTGACGCTAGGGTTGTTGAGATATTAGTATACGGTAACCCGAAAGTTGTTCGGTGTCCTGGATGAGATCACGGATGTCACGAGGAGTTCCGTAATGGTCCGGAGGTAAAGATTTATATATAGGAAGTCAAGTTTCGGCCATCAGGAAGGTTTCGGGGGTAATCAGTATTGTACCGGGACCACCGGAAGGGTTCCGGGGGTCCACCGGGTGGGGCCACCTATCCCGGAGGGCCTCATGGGCTAAAGTGGGAGGGGAACCAGCCCCTAGTGGGCTGGTGCGCGCCCCATGGGCCCCCCTGCGCCTAGGGTTGGAAACCCTAGGGGTGGGGGCGCCCCACTTGGCTTGGGGGGCACTCCACCCCCCTTGGCCGCCCCCCCTTGGAGATTCAATCTCCTAGGGCCGGCGCCCCCCTAGGGGTCCTATATATAGTGGGGGGGGAGGGCAGACACACCCGAGCCCCCGGCGCCTCCCTCTCCCTCCCGTGACACTCCTCCCTCTCCCTGAGCTTGGCGAAGCCCTGCCGAGATCACCGTTGCTTCCACCACCACGCCGTCGTGCTGTTGGATCTTCATCAACCTCTCCTTCCCCCTTGCTGGATCAAGTTGGAGGAGACATATTCCCAACCGTACGTGTGTTGAACGCGGAGGTGCCGTCCGTTCGGCGCTAGGTCATCGGTGATTTGGATCACGACGAGTACGACTCCATCAACCCCGTTCTCTTGAACGCTTCCGCGCGCGATCTACAAGGGTATGTAGATGCACTCCTCTCTCCCTCGTTGCTAGATGACTCCATAGATTGATCTTGGTGATGCGTAGAAAATTTTAAAATTCTGCTACGTTCCCAACAGTGGCATCATGAGCTAGGTCTATGCGTAGTTTCTATGCACGAGTAGAACACAAAGTAGTTGTGGGCGTGGATATGTCAATTTGCTTGCCGTTACTAGTCTTATCTTGATTCGGCGGCATCGTGGGATGAAGCGGCCCGGATCGACCTTACACGTACGCTTACGTGAGACTGGTTCCACCGATTGACACACACTAGTTGCATAAGGTGGCTAGCGGGTGTCTGCCTCTCCCACTTTAGTCGGATCGGATTCGATGAAAAGGGTCCTTATGAAGGGTAAATAGAAATTGGCATATCACGTTGTGGTTTTGGCGTAGGTAAGAAACTTTCTTGCTAGAAACCTATAGCAGCCACGTAAAAACTTGCAACAACAATTAGAGGACGTCTAACTTGTTTTTGCAGCATGTGCCGTGTGATGTGATATGGCCAAAAGGATGTGATGAATGATATATGTGATGTATTAGATTGATCATGTTCTTGTAATAGGAATCACGACTTGCATGTCGATGAGTATGACAACCGGCAGGAGCCATAGGAGTTGTCTTTTTTTATTTATGACCTGCGTGTCAACATAAACGTCATGTAATTACTTTACTTTATTGCTAAAGCGTTAGCCATAGTAGTAGAAGTAATAGATGATGAGACAACTTCAAGAAGACACGATGATGGAGATCATGATGATGGAGATCATGGTGTCATGCCGGTGACAACGATGATCATGAAGTCCCGAAGATGGAGATCAAAAGGAGCAAATGATATTGGCCATATCATGTCACTATTCGATTGCATGTGATGTTTATCTTGTTTTGCATCTTATTTGCTTAGAACGACGATAGCTTAAATAAGATGATCCCTCGTAATAATTTCAAGAAAGTGTTCCCCCTAACTGTGCACCATTGCGAAGGTTCGTTGTTTCGAAGCACCACGTGATGATCAGGTGTGATAGATTCTAACGTTCGAATACAACAGGTGTAAGCCAGATTTACACACGCAATACACTGAGGTTGACTTGACGAGCCTAGCATGTACATAGATGGCCTCGGAACACGGAAGACCTAAAGGTCGAGCATGAGTCGTATAGAAGATACGATCAACATGAAGATGTTCACCGATGTTGACTAGTCCGTCTCACGTGATGATCGGACACGGCCTAGTTGACTCGGATCATGTTTCACTTAGATGACTAGAGGGATGTCTATCTGAGTGGGAGTTCATTGAATAATTTGATTAGATGAACTTAATTACCATGAACTTAGTCTAAAATCTTTACACTATGTCTTGTAGATCAAATGGCCCACGCTAATGTTGCCCTCAACTTCAACGCGTTCCTAGAGAAAACCAAGCTGAAAGATGATGGCAGCAACTATACGGACTGGGTCCGAAACCTGAGGATCATCCTCATAGCTACCAAGAAAGATTATGTCCTAGAAGCACCGCTAGGTGACGCACCCATCCCAGAGAACCAAGACGTTATGAACGCTTGGCAGTCACGTGCTGATGATTACTCTCTCGTTCAGTGCGGCATGCTTTACAGCTTAGAACCGGGGCTCCAAAAGCGTTTTGAAAGACACGGAGCATATGAGATGTTCGAAGAGCTGAAAATGGTTTTCCAAGCTCATGCCCGGGTCGAGAGATATGAAGTCTCTGACAAGTTATTCAGTTGTAAGATGGAGGAAAATAGTTCTGTCAGTGAGCACATACTCAAAATGTCTGGGTTGCATAACCACTTGACGCAGCTGGGAGTTAATCTCCCAGATGATGCGGTCATTGGCAGAATCCTTCAGTCACTTCCACCGAGCTACAAGAGCTTTGTGATGAACTTCAATATGCAGGGGATGGAAAAGACCATTCTTGAGGTATATTCAATGCTGAAATCAGCGGAGGTGGAAATCAAAAAGGAATATCAAGTGTTGATGGTGAATAAAACCACTAATTTCAAGAAAGGCAAGGGTAAAAAGAACTTCAAGAAGGATGGCAAGGGAGTTGCCGCGCCCGGTAAGCAAGCTGCCGAGAAGAAGTCAAAGAATGGACCCAAGCCTGAGACTGAGTGTTTTTATTGCAAGGGAAGTGGTCAAAGGAAGCGGAACTGCCCCAAATACTTAGCGGACAAGAAGGTCGGCAACACTAAAGGTATATGTGATATACATGTAATTGATGTGTACCTTACCAGTACTCGTAGTAGCTCCTGGGTATTTGATACCGGTGCGGTTGCTCACATTTGTAACTCAAAGCAGGAGCTGCGGAATAAGCGGAGACTGGCGAAGGACGAGGTGACGATGCGCGTCGGGAATGGTTCCAAGGTCGATGTGATCGCCGTCGGCACGCTGCCTCTACATTTACCTATGGGATTAGTATTAAATCTCAATAATTGTTATTTAGTGCCAGCTTTGAGCATGAATATTGTATCAGGATCTCGTTTAATTCGAGATGGCTACTCATTTAAATCCGAGAATAATGGTTGTTCTATTTATATGAGAGATATGTTTTATGGTCATGCTCCGCTGGTGAATGGTTTATTCTTAATGAATCTCGAGCGTAATGTTACACATATTCATAGTGTGAATACCAAAAGATGTAAGGTTGATAATGATAGTCCCACATACTTGTGGCACTTCCGCCTTGGTCACATAGGTGTCAAACGCATGAAGAAGCTCCATGCAGATGGACTTTTGGAGTCTCTTGATTATGAATCATTTGACACGTGCGAACCATGCCTCATGGGTAAAATGACCAAGACTCCGTTCTCAGGAACAATGGAGCGAGCAACCAACTTATTGGAAATCATACATATTGATGTGTGCGGTCCAATGAGTGTTGAGGCTCACGGTGGCTATTGTTATATTCTCACCCTCACTGATGACTTGAGTAGATATGAGTATGTCTACTTAATGAAACACAAGTCTGAGACCTTTGAAAAGTTCAAGGAATTTTAGAGTGAGGTTGAGAATCAACGTGACAGGAAAATCAAGTTCTTGCGATCAGATCATGGGGGAGAATACTTGAGTCATGAATTTGGCACACACTTAAGGAAATGTAGAATAGTTTCACAACTCACGCCGCCTGGAACACCTCAGCGTAATGGTGTGTCCGAACGTCGTAATCGCACTCTATTGGATATGGTGCGATCTATGATGTCTCTTACCGATTTACCGCTGTCATTTTGGGGCTATGCTTTAGAGACTGCCACATTCACTTTAAATAGGGCTCCGTCGAAATCCGTTGAGACGACACCGTATGAATTATGGTTTGGGAAGAAACCTAAGCTGTCATTTCTAAAAGTTTGGGGATGCGATGCTTATGTCAAGAAACTTCAACCTGAAAAGCTCGAACCCAAGTCAGAAAAATGCGTCTTCATAGGATACCCCAAAGAAACTATTGGGTATACCTTCTACCTCAGATCCGAAGGCAAGATCTTTCTTGCCAAGAATGGATCCTTTGTAGAGAAAGAGTTTCTCTCGAAAGAAATAAGTGGGAGGAAAGTAGAACTCGATGAAGTATTACCTCTTGAACCGGTAAGTGGCGCAGCTCAAGAAATTGTTCCTGAGGTGCCTGCACCGACTAGAGAGGAAGTTAATGATGATGATCATGAAACTTCAGATCAAGTTGCTACTGAACTTCGTAGGTCCACAAGGACACGTTCCGCACCAGAGTGGTACGGCAATCCTGTCTTGGAAATCATGTTGTTAGACAACGGTGAACCTTCGAACTATGAAGAAGCGATGGCGGGCCCAGATTCCAATAAATGGCTGGAAGCCATGAAATCCGAGATATGATCCATGTATGAAAACGAAGTATGGACTTTGATTGACTTGCCCGATGATCGGCGAGTCATAGAAAATAAATGGATCTTTAAAAAGAAGACAGACGCGGATGGTAATGTAACCATCTATAAAGCTCGGCTTGTCGCTAAGGGTTATCGACAAGTTCAAGGGGTTGACTACGATGAGACTTTCTCACCCGTAGCGAAGCTGAAGTCCGTCCGAATCATGTTAGCAATTGCCGCATTCTATGATTATGAGATATGGCAAATGGACGTCAAAACGGAATTCCTTAATGGTTTCCTTAAGGAAGAATTGTATATGATGCAGTCGGAAGGTTTTGTCGATCCTAAGAATGCTGACAAGGTGTGCAAGCTCCAACGCTCGATTTATGGGCTGGTGCAAGCATCTCGGAGTTGGAACATTCGTTTTTATGAGATGATCAAAGCATTTGGGTTTACGCAGACTTATGGAGAAGCCTGCATTTACAAGAAAGTGAGTGGGAGCTCTATAGCATTTCTCATATTGTATGTGGATGACATACTGTTGATGGAAAATGATATAGAATTCTTGGAAAGCATAAAGGCCTACTTGAACAAGTGTTTTTCAATGAAGGATCTTGGAGAAGCTGCTTATATATTAGGCATCAAGATCTATAGAGATAGATCGAGACGCCTCATTGGTCTTTCACAGAGTACGTACCTTGACAAGATATTGAAGAAGTTCAAAATGGATCAGTCAAAGAAGGGGTTCTTGCCTGTATTGCAAGGTACGAGATTGAGCACGGCTCAATGCCCGACCACGGCAGAAGATAGAGAAAAGATGAGTGTCGTCCCCTATGCCTCGGCCATAGGGTCTATCATGTATGCTATGCTGTGTATCAGACCTGATGTAAACCTTGTCGTAAGTTTGGTAGGAAGGTACCAAAGTAATCCCGGCATGGAACACTAGACAGCGGTCAAGAATATCCTGAAGTACCTGAAGAGGACTAAGGATATGTTTCTCGTTTATGGAGGTGACGAAGAGCTCGTCGTAAAGGGTTACGTCGATGCTAGCTTCGACACAGATTTGGATGACTCTAAGTCACAAACTGGATACATGTATATTTTGAATGGTGGGGCAGTAAGCTGGTGCAGTTGCAAGCAAAGCGTTGTGGCGGGATGTACATGTGAAGGGGAGTACATGGCAGCCTCGGAGTACATGTGAAGCGGAGTACATGGCAGCCTCGCACCGCCTCCGCCTATATAAGCCGACCCCAGCGCGCCGGTGGCACGCACAGAGTTTCCACCGCCGACGCACCCTCTCTCACCTTCCTCCCTTTTCCCTCGCCGTCCCAGTTCAAAGAAATGGCCGAACGATTCCCAAGCGACGGCGCAGCGGCGAACGGCTTCGACCGCCGCCACCTTCACGAGGACGAAGCTCGGCTCCTCTTCGAGGCCGAGTACACGGTCCCGTCGGACATGCGGGTGCCCGGGGCATGGAGAATCAGCGTCGGCGGGGTCCCGGTGCCACCACCGCCCACCGGGACGGCGCGTCGTGCGGGGATCGCGCGTATCCGTGTCTCTACACCGCAGGCGGCGAGGACGGGGCCGCGCTACGTCCCCGACAGCCCGCTCTGGGAGCCGTACTTCCGCTGCTGTCACGCCGAGCAGCTCGAGGCCACCAACGGCGTCGTGCCCTCCGGCAGGCTAAACTCCGAGGGGCGGTGCCGATGGTGGGGCGTGCCCGGCCGCACGCTGGAGGCCATCCTCGAGTACATCGAGGGCGGCAACACGCCGAGGCTGGAGTACCCCTCCCCCCGTCCTTCTCTCGCCGCCGTGGAAGCTCGTGGACGCCGAGGCGCATGGACCCTAGGGCGTCCTCCTCCTCGTCCAGTCGGTCGACCGGCTCTCCCTGCCTCTTCCCTGTCAAGTCGGAGCCCCAGGACACGCCCGTCAAGCCGGAGCCCCAGGACACGCCTGTCAGCCGGCGCACTCGCAGCTCCGGTATCCGCATCACCGACTCCACCCCCGTTTCCGGGCGCCTCGTCCTCGTCGCGCCCAAACCGGAGCCCAGTCTCGCCCCGGAGTACGAGGAGATAGCCCGGCGCGGCTTCTCCGACGCGGACGCCCTGCGGTGGGCGCGGGACGACTACCTCCAGACTGAGATGACCCGGTAGACCCGGGCCCTGGAGGAGATCGCTGCCCGCAAGCATGGGTGCGAGGACGAGCACGACGTCGTGATCCTCGATAGCGACGATGACGAGGACGCCGCCGGACCGTCCAACCCGCCGCGCCAACCGGGGGAGGGTTGCAGCAGGGACGGCGGCCATGACGGAGGCGGCGGCGGCGCCGCCGCCGCCGCCGCCGCCGACGGAGGCGACTACACGCGGTTCTACAGCCTCCTCGGCAAGGGCGGCGGCCGGCGAGGAGCGGCGAGGCGAGCGAGACGGCGGGCGGGCCTAGTAGCGTGTTTTTTTTCTTTTTGTAAAATACTTTAAATATGTATGAGCGGGCGTGTCTGTGCCGTGTTTGGTTGAATTTGGTCTGAAGTTGCCGAAATATGCATGAACTCGCCGTGTTTGTGCCGTTCAAAAAAAATCCCGTGGGCACCGCGACTGGGTGGCATCACGCCCCCAACGCGCGTTTTGCACCGGTGCGTCTCCAGAGGGTGATTTTTAGCGCCTCCTGAGAGGCCAACGGCTGGAGATGCTCTCAGAACACTAGTTTTTGTCAACACAAAAGGAAAGACTGATTCATTGAAGAATTGACTATGCAATGAAGGTTTTCCTGCAACAGTGATCTTTGCCGACAGTTCACAGCAGGAGAGAGAGAGCGCGTCGCTACCTTTCCAGATTAGCGGCATTTCTATCATGATTGCTGCCTCACCAGGCTTGGACGTTGCAAAGGTTGATCATTTGATTAACTATGATCTTCCAAAGTCTATCGAGGAATATGTTGAGAGGATTAGAACATTTGGGAGAGTTGGTTCCGCCACTTCCTTCTTCACCGAGTCCAACCAGTCCATAGCAAAAGGCTTGCTGGAATTGATGATTGAGGCAAATCTACAAGTGCCAGATTGGCTGCTGGGCTATGCTAATCCTGATTATACTTGTAGATCTGTGGAATTGGACTCGGAAGATGAGGAGAATGATAAGTACAGGTCTGATTTAGCTCGGTCTCTCGCCTCGCGCAAGATCGATAACATATATGATCTGGCAGATGTTTGCGCTCAACTACATTGCAAGAAAAATAAGCCAAGCTTTGATGATAGTAGTATCACGACAATGTCTAAAGATTGTTGTATTGCATTTACACAACAAGAAGAATACAAGTTCCTCAAGTTCTATTTTGTCAAGGTTACTCAGCATTGTTTTAGCCCTGAAAGTTATGGAAAAACCTATTGGCATTACAATTTCATTGCCAAGATTAAGAGTAAATCAGGAATCTGGACTGAAGGTATCTACTTTGCTGAAAGAAAATTAGAATGTGGTGTGGAGACATTTTGTTGTTGTTTCCAGGAGCCGTCAGACAATGGTGAGTGCTATGGATGTCAACATGGGAAGGCTAAGGTTCGTCATCCAACTAGAGGTGACTATGAGAGAGGAACACCAGATCATGTTTGGCTTTCCGATGGTGACTGTGAAATGAGTGATGATGATATGGTGGACTTCTAAACTTGTGTAACATTGCATTTTCAGTTTGTGTACTGAAACACCGTACTTGTTGCGCGAGTTTAACCTTTTACCACTTGTGCTAAGGTTAATTCATCTAAAAAAGGGTAGCTTTATTAATATCAAACAATGCTTACATTGTCCGCTAAAAGTTTATAAAAGCAGGAGGTGAGTCCAACCATAAGTTTGATGGATCAACATGACCATTTTTACGCTAGGGCATGAGCTACCATATTAGAACCATGATTATAATGCTTTAAAACGTGTTGGAAATATGCCCTAGAGGCAATAATAAAATGGTTATTATTATATTTCTTTGTTCATGATAATTGTCTATTCTTCATGCTATAATTGTGTTATCCGAAAATCGTAATACATGTGTGAATACATAGACCACAACACGTCCCTAGTGAGCCTCTAGTTGACTAGCTTGTTGATAAAAAGATAGTCATGGTTTCCTGACTATGGACTTTGGATGTCATTGATAACGGAATCACATCATTAGGAGAATGATGTGATGGACAAGACCCAATCCTAAGCATAGCTCAAAGATCGTGTAGTTCGTTTGCTATAGCTTTTCCGAATGTCAAGTATCATTTCCTTAGACCATGAGATTGTGCAACTCCCGGATACCGTAGGAGTGCTTTGGGTGTGCCAAACGTCACAACGTAACTGGGTGACTATAAAGGTACACTCCAGGTATCTCCGAAAGTGTCTGTTGGGTTGGCACGAATCGAGACTGGGATTTGTCACTCCGTATGACGGAGAGGTATCTCTGGGCCCACTCGGTAATGCATCATCATAATGAGCTCAATGTGACCAAGTGGTTGATCACGAGATCATGCATTAAGGTACGAGTAAAGTGACTTGCCGGTAATGACATTGAACGAGGTATTGGGATACCGACGATCGAGTCTCGGGCAAGTAACGTACCGATTAAGAAAGGGAATTGTATACGGGATTGATTGAATCCTTGACATCATGGTTCATTCGATGAGATCATCGAGGAGCATGTGGGAGCCAACATGGGTATCCAGATCCCGCTGTTGGTTATTGACCGGAGAGTCATCTCGGTCATGTCTGCGTGTCTCCCGAACCCATAGGGTCTACACACTTAAGGTTCGGTGACGCTAGGTTTGTTGATATATTAGTATACGGTAACCCGAAAGTTGTTCGGGGTCCCGGATGAGATCCCGGATGTCACGAGGAGTTCCGGAATGGTCCGGAGGTAAAGATTTATATATAGGAAGTCAAGTTTCGGCCATCGGGAAGGTTTCGGGGGTAATCAGTATTGTACCAGGACCACCGGAAGGGTCCCGAGGGTCCACCGGGTGGGGCCACTTATCCT
Organism: Triticum aestivum; assembly: GCF_018294505.1. Lineage (NCBI taxonomy): Eukaryota > Viridiplantae > Streptophyta > Magnoliopsida > Poales > Poaceae > Triticum > Triticum aestivum. The sequence continues at coordinate 512,936,977 of NC_057794.1, forward strand.
GGAGGGCCCCATGGGCTAAAGTCGGAGGGGAACCAGCCCCTAGTGGGCTGGTGCGCCCCCCATGGGCCTCCCCCTGCGCCTAGGGTTGGAAACCCTAGGGGTGGGGAGCGCCCCACTTGGCTTGGGGGGCACTTCACCCCCCTTGGCCGCTGCCCCCCCTTGGAGATTCAATCTCCTAGGGCCGGCGCCCCCCCTAGGGGTCCTATATATAGTGGGGGGAGGGAGGGTAGCCGCAACCGAGCCCCTGGCGCCTCCCTCTCCCTCTCGTGACACTCCTCCCTCTCCCTGAGCTTGGCGAAGCCCTGCCGAGATCACCGTTGCTTCCACCACCACGCCGTCGTGCTGCTGAATCTTCATCAACCTCTCCTTCCCCCTTGCTGGATCAAGTTGGAGGAGACGTCTTCCCAACCGTACGTGTGTCGGGTGGTAGGTGCGACATATGCCAACGGGTGGCTTATCATTGTGGGAACCAGTAAGACGTCGTCGGTGCCTGGAAGCGGGATGAGGCGAAGACATGCACGCCGGCGAATCTTACCCAGCTTCGGGGCTCTCCGTGGAGATAACACCCCTACTGCTGCTCTGCGGGGTCTCCGCATGATCACTAGATGAACAAGTAGCTACACGATGCTCCTTGAGCTGTTTTGTGAGAAGAAGGAGTAGAGCACGGCTAGCCCTCCTCCCCTTTCTATGTGGTGTCTAGAACTAGCTTGGATCAACCCTTTGCATGGGTGTCCCGGGGGCTTTATATAGGCCTACCCCCTGGGGGTACAATGGTAATCCGGCTGGGCGTGGGGCCCAGCCGTCTATGACTACACTCGCAGGCTTCTGCGCCGGCTGCTGGGGCCCGCCGGCTGGTGGGTCCCGTCGGCTCCTTGGTCAATAGGCAGGCCCCACTATCCAGGGCCTTGTCGGTGGCTGGTTACTGTTGGTCAATCCTGGTGACGAGGGCTTCGCCGAGGTGGGCGTGGCTACAGTGCCGCCGTCCGGCGGGTGATCGCTGTAGCCTCACCGCGTCTTGTCTCCTTAATGGGGCGTCTCCTTCGAGGGAGGTGGCAAGCCGGCTGTGGAGAGCCGGCTCTGTCTTGGGCCGACTAGGGGAGGCATGGCCGCCTTCGGGTGTCTCTCTGCCCGAAGGGGCCCACCGCCCATGGGCCGCAATGGCAGCCCGTCGTGGATGACATCAGGGTCAACGTGGCAACAGTGCCGTGCCGGACGGGCCATGGCCACCCATACGACGCACTGTGCCAGGCGTGCTCCGGGATTCGGGGGTGGCAGGCTTTATTGTAGCCACGCCCCGTCACATCGCCGTTATGTGGATGCAGACTTCGAGGGTACGATTTTGACCGCTTTGTGGGAGCCGACTTCTTGGAGTCGGCCTTCTCGCGGCCGGCTTCTTGGAGCCGGCCCTCCCGCGGCTTTCTTCATGAGGGCTAAAGTCGGGTCGCCTTCCGATAGCCGGCCTGGGAGACAGCCGGCAAGGGGAAGGCGGCCCCACGTCTTGGATTCTTGAGGGCCAGATCGGCTTGTAATTTTTCAGAAGAGCCAGGGGGTGCCGGCTAGGCTACCCGTGGTCATTTACTCCGACAGTAGTCCCCGAAGCTGATCGAGCTTCGAGGCTGACAAAGGGACGAGAAGCTTGGTCAGCTTCCTATCCTGAGGGGCCAGCTTTGCTTGTGCGCGCCGTCTTCGGAAAGCCCCGTTCCTCGTAGGCGGGAACGCGGGTCGGCCTGCGAGCTGACCGCGCGCCATCCCACGGGCCACGTGGCAAGGAAATCCTGCCAACGCACGCGCACGACGGGACGCCGCCGCAGGCCCGGGCCCGCCACTCCCAGGCCTCGGCCCGAGCGCGGATCTTCTGCGGCCCACACGGACCGCTCGCCTTCCCGCAGTGGTTTTATTACGCCATCAGGGCGCAGTAATCGCGGGACGTGGGGGAGTGGGCGCAGTTGATCCCCACGTTCCCCCACGCCACGCCTCCTCGGCTCCGCCGCGTGGGTCTATAAGTAGGGGGAGGAGGGGGAGCGGCAGAGGATCGCACGCTCTCCCTCGCTCCGCCCCTTCTCGCCTTCCTTCTTCTTCCCTCCGCCGCCGCAGCAACCCATTGTCGTGCCGTTCCGCCGTCGGACCTCTCGTTTCCTTTGGTCCCGCCGTAGCGGGGTCGTGCGCATCTATGCCGTCGCTTCGTCTTGCTCCCCGCCGCATCGCTCCTATGGCGCTGTCGAGCTCGTGGGATGGCTCCAACGTCCACGAGGACCACGTCGAGTTCCTCCGCCAGACGCGGCGCCTGCCGGACAAGAACTTCGTGCGGGTTCTTCAGGCGCCGGCGAGGGAGATCTCGCCGGCATCGGAGGAGGGCGAGCGGGTGATCTTCTGCTCGCACTGCCTGCGCGGCTTCGGCCTCCCGGCGAGCGGATTCCTTCGAGCTTTCCTTGAATTCTACCACCTCCAGCCGCATCACCTCACGCCCAACGCGGTGATGCTGTTGTCGGCTTTCGTCACCCTGTGCGAGGGCTTTCTTGGGGTTCTCCCCACTCTCGAGCTCTGGGGGGAATTCTTCCAGAGCAAGCTCGGCACCGTCGTCGCGGGCGTGCCCGTCCCCTGCGGAGCCTTCATTGCCATGAGGCGGACGGGCGAGAACAATCCGTTCCCACCCATCCCGCTGATCCAGTCGGTGAAGCTCTGGTAGAAGTCCTATTTTTACGTGAAGAATGTCGCCCCGCAAGGCGACTACGTCAACCTGCCGGCTTACGTAGCCGGCCCGCCGGCTGGGAGGCAACCTTCGTGGAGCTACCGGGCCAGGTCGCTGTCTCAGGCCGGGAACGCAGCCGTCTCCCGGCTCTGGGTGATGATCCAGTCAGAGGGCCTGACTGGAGCCGACTTGGTGGCCGCCTTCGTGGAGCGCCAGGTACTTCCGCTCCAAGGCCGACCTCACATGATTTGCCAGATGAGCGGCCGCTTCGACCCGTGCCGGCTGAGCACCAGGGAGATGCCTCATGCAGAGGTGTCTTACATGGTGAACTACATCTCCAACTGCAAGCTCACCGAGGACTGGCGATACGGCAAGGAGCCGTATTCTCGCACCAACCCTCCGCCTGCCGTAAGTTTTTCTTCTTTTCTTCCTTTTTGTAGCCAGCCTCGTGATAGCCGACCTTTGATCAGTTGGTTTGCCCTTAGCAGAACCCTCTTCTTCCACCGACGGCCGGGGCCGCACGGGTAGAGCACCATCTCCTCCCCGACCGCACGGTGGACGACGCCGACGACTCGGACCTGGGAGCGGCCGCCATGGAAGATGCCATCATGGGGGAAGGCGACGAGGCAGGAGGCGCGGGCCCGGAGCCGGCTTCGAGGACTGGCCGGACGACGACGAGGTCGAAGCCGCCCGGCACCGCCAGCCGGTGCTTGATCATCAAGGTGCGGGCCCGTCTGCCGCGCCGGCTGCCCGTGGTGGTGCGCAGAAGCGCCGGGCCGCGTCGACCTTCTTCGGCAGCCGGCCAAAAAAATCCAGGGCTTCTGTGGCGGCGACCAAGCGAGATGAGGCGGCCGTGAAGGCGGCCCGCTTCCGCAAGGCGGTGAAACAGCCGCAGGCGATCTCGGCGTAAGTCGTCAAATGTCTTGTATATATATATATATATATATATATATATATATATATATATATATATATATATATTTGTTGTCCTTTTCGATTGAAGCTCTTCTGAACCTTTCTTTGCTCGTCGGGCAGCGCACCGCTTTCCCTTGAGCGAGGTCCTGGCGGCTCCGTAGTCGGGCCGACTGGAGGGTCCTCTGGCTCCCATCGCGTGGATCCCCGCGCCGACCTTAGGGAGGCCACGGAGCGGAACACACGGGAGGCGCGGGAGGAGCGGGAGGCGGCGGAGCGAAGGACCGCCCAGGCGGCGAAGGAGCAGGCCGATGCGGCGGCCAAGGCCCGGGCGGAGGCGGCAGCCGCGGAGACGGAGGCGGAGGCCTCGCACAACCAGCCTCCGTTGCTCGTTGTTCCCCTCCGCACCGTGGCCCCCGACATCCCCGTGCCCCCGTCGGAGGAGGTCGACCAAGACCCGCCGGTGGTGGAGAGGAGGGAGAACCACGTGGTCTTCGTGGAGGGGGCGCCGCAGACGGCGCCGACTGGGGCGGGCCAAAGCGGCCAATCAGCCGCGGCGCCAGAGCAGCCGGCCGGGGGCTAGCCGGAGGCAGGGGCCGGCCTCGAGGTGCAGCCGGCATTGCGCCGGCGCGCAGGGGGAGGCACCTCCGCACCGGAGCCGCACCGAGCTGCGGGCGCCAGCCAGACGGCGGAGGCCCTGGAGGCGGCCAGCGTCAGCACGTCCGAGTGGACTCCCAGCGGGGGGACGGGCGAGCTGAATGCGGCGGCCCAGCAGGTCCGGAACCGACTTCAAGCCCAAGCCGCCTCGCTGCAGCGATACACCCAAGAGTTCCTCGCGACACGAGCTGTCATCCGGGTGAGTCTTCTGGCCTTGGTTGTTTTGCTCTTTTGATTTCTTCCGTGGGGGCGCGTCAGCGCACCCACTGGGTGTAGTCCCCGAGTTTCGAGTCGGCTGCTGCGCAGGCGCCTTAGAACTTACTAGGTCCTGACAACTATCTTATTCTCGTCTCCAGTCTGATACTCCAGGAGTATCATAACCTCCGCACTGCTGCCTTCAACTCCCAGGCTCAGGAGCTGGGCCGGAGAACCGAAGACCTGACCAGCAGCCGGAGTGCGTGCTTTGTTTCATTCATCTCCTGTGGGGGCGCATCAGCACACCCACTGGGTGTAGTCCCCGAGATTCGGGCCGACTGCTGAGCAGTCGGGTCGGATCTTCCTTGACGACTTCTTCCTTATTGATTTTCCTTTGTCTTCATGCTTGCAGGGGCCAATGCCGACTTGAGGGGGCAGCTCAGCGGGGCCCAGGCCGCCCTTCGCGCCAAGGAAGCCGAGTACAACGCCTTGGTCCTGGAGCGTGACCGCCTGGCCAAGAAGTTGGCCGACCAGGAGAAGAGCCACAAGGCGGCCCTGAAGAAGGCGCAGACAGCAAGCACGCCCTGAAGGCCGAGTTCGAGACCGAAGCGGCGGGCTGGGCTGAGGCAAAACAAGCGTTGAGTGAGGGCTTCGGTCGTATGGAGGATCTGATCGACGGTAAGTCGCCTTCCTTACTCCTTGCTTGCCCCTTACCCCCTGATTTGTGTTCTGACTTGTGCTGCTTTTTGTTCTCTGTGCAGACTACTTTCCCGGCTACTCCGTCTTCGCCACCCAAACCATCAAGGCCCATCGCGAGGCGCGCCGGCAGGCGGGGGCTGAAATCGCGCCGGACGCGAGCCGGGCGCTTGAGGAGCAACTCTTGGCGGTCCAAGCCCGGCTGCAGCCGGCTCACCGTATGCTCCGCCGCCTCTAGCGCGCCGGGGCGCAGGTGTTGGCCGCCCTCTGGCCAAGCGAGACGATTCCCCGCACCCTGAGTCGGACTGCCGACTGGCTGGAGGTTGCGGATGGCCGCTTCGAGGCCTGGAAGGCATCAGCGGCCCGGCTTGGAGCTGGGCGGGTGCTGGAGTTCGTCCGAGCCTGGTATCCCGGGCTGAACCTGGACCAGCTGCGCACCTGGCGGCTGGAGGCCGACGAGGAGATGGAGGAGGTGCGGCCGGCTATTGCTCAACGTGCCTCAACGATCACCGAGTGCACTGACATCAGCGTCTTCGCTCCTGAAATAAATGACGACGGCGTTGCCCAGCCGGAGGAGTGGTTCGGGCTGGACCCGGCAGCGGGTGAGGACTCGGCAGAGGAGATCGCCTCCAGCGATGAAGGCGAAGACGACGAAGGAGAGGAGGGCGAAGACGTTGAGCCGGCCGGTGAAGCGGCCAGCCAGCCTCAGCCTGACCGTGCTTCCAGCAACGAGGCGCGTGCTAGCGCGCCCTCTGCGGGAGGCGGTGATCATGCCGAGGTTCGCCAGCCGGCCACTCCTCCAGCCGGCACTGCCGTCTCCACCGACCTGCCCGACTCGCCAGTCGCTCCCCTGGCTTAATCTGCCATCCTTGCTTTTCCTGCTTGTTACCCTTTGAACAATTTTTATTAAACTTGCGCAGTTCCACCCACTGGGGGTGTATTCGGATTATGTTGAATGCTGGCCTTTTGAAGGTCTTTTGTGTAAATATGATCGTGTGCGTGTTTGGTTTCCATTCGTGTATGCTTTTTATCCTTAGGCTGTTTCCTTTGCCGCCTTCCCCTTTTGGGAAGGCAAGTACTCGAGCTTTCTTAGATTGAAGCGAGGCGAATGGAAGCCGGCCGGCCGGCTACTCTGGTAGTCGGTCGGTGGACGGAGAAAAACCGGCTTTTGTTATATTAGTCTGTTAGTCCCTAGCTGTTTTTCGTGTGGGCGTCCTTTCCTGCCTTTAACTCTTGCCAGCCGGACAGCCGGTTCTTCGAACTGCGACTTTTGGCAAGAGAAGGCTTGGGTGCCGGCACACTACTTGTCTGGCCGCGGGTAGGACTTTTAATATAACTCTAGGCGGCCAGTCCCCGGGCCGACTAGTCGAACCCGGTGCCGGACGAAAAAAGTAAATGTAATGACAAGGTCATAAGCATGATATTCTTTATTCATAGATAAAAGATGGCAGTCCCCGAGCTCTCCTCGGGGGGCCTATTGTCTCGTACTTAGTACAAAAGTTAGCGTGATACATACTGCATTTCAACTGTAAAATCTTCGGAGGAGGTTGGCGTTCCATGGTCGTTACGACTCCTTGCCGGAGTCGTCTCTCTTTCGTGCCTTCGGCTTCTGCGCGTCGATCAGGTAGTAGGAGTCATTGCCTAAAGCTCTGCTGATGACGAAGGGGCCCTCCCAAGGGGCCGAGAGCTTGTGCTGGCCGGCTGTTCACTGGATCAGCCGGAGCACAAGATCGCCCTCTTGGAAGGATCTTGCTTGACCTTCCGGCTGTGGTAGCGGTGCAGGCCCTGCTGATAGATGGCAGACCGGCTGAGGGCTAACAGCCGGCCTTCTTCTGGCATGTCGACGCCGTCTTCTCGTGCTTCCTTGGCCTCCGCCTCCGTGTACATGGTTACCCGAGGCGAGTCGAACTCGATGTCAGTTGGGATGACCGCCTCGGCACCATACACGAGGAAGAAAGGAGTGAAGCCGGTTGACTTGTTTGGGGTAGTGCGCAGACTCCAGAGGACGGCCGACAGCTCATCGAGCCAACAGTCGGCCGAACGCTCCAGTGGTACGACCAGTCGGGGTTTGATGCCGAAAAGGATGAGGCCATTGGCTCACTCGACCTGGCCGTTTGACTGCGGGTGGGCAACGGACGCCAAGTCCAACCGGATGCCTTGCATCACGCAGAAACGTGTCAAGGCTCCCTTGGTGAAATTCGTGCCATTGTCGGTGATGATGTTGTGTGGCACGCCGTATCGAGTTGTTATTTCTGCGATAAATGTCACGACAGTCGGCCCATTCAGCTTCTTGATCGGCTTTGCCTCAATCCATTTGGTGAATTTGTCCACAGCGACAAGCAGATGTGTCATGCCGCCGCGCGCCATCTTGAATGGGCCCACCATGTCCAGTCCCCAAACGGCGAAGGGCCAAGTGAGGGGAATGGTCTTGAGTGCTGAAGCCGGCATGTGTTGCTTGGAGCTGAAGAGTTGGCACCCTTTGCAATGTTTAACTAACTCCTTGGCATCATCCAAAGCAGTCGGCCAAAAGAAACCATGGCGGAAAGCTTTGGCGACGAGTGATCTTGAGGCCGCATGGTGGCCGCATTCTCCTTGGTGGATGTCTCTGAGGATTGCAATGCCCTTCTCTTGCTCGACGCATCGCTGGAGGACTCCAGTGACACTGCGCTTGACGAGCTCTCTGTTGACGATTGTGTATGCTCCGGCTCGGCGTTGGACTTGTCTTGCCTCTGTTTCGTCAGCCGACAGATCTTGGTTTATTAGGAAGTTGAGGATGGACTGAGCCCATGATGGAGCTGCGACTTCTTTTATTGCCAACACGGCTACTGCGACCAGGGCGGGCGGGCTGGGTGGTGAAATGCTGGAGTCGGCCACCGCCTGCTGTGTTGGTGCAGCCTTCGGGCCGACTACCGCAGTCCCCGAGCCGGGTGTGGCAGTCCCCGGGTCGGGCGTAACTACGGAAGTCCCCGAGCCGCCTGCTGATGTCCCCGGGCCGACTATCGAAGTCCCCGGGTCACCTACTTGATTCTTCGAGCCAGACCCGGCTGTATCGGGGTCAGGCGGCACGAAGATGGAATCGGACTCTGGAGACGGCTTGATAGACGGCTTGAGGAGGCGTTGTAGAGAGACACCGGTTGGTATTGCTTGCCGAGTGGAGCCTATTCGAGCCAGGGCATCAGCTGGCTCGTTGTCGGCTCGCGGTACGTGGAGGAACTCGCATCCTTCAAAGTACCCACTGATCTGTTGAACGAGGAAGCGGTAGCTTGGCATATTTGCGTCCTTGGCATCCCAGTCGCCGGATGATTGCTGGACCACCAAGTCCAAGTCGCCATAACATAGGATCCGGCGAATGCCGAGCTCTTTGGCAAGCCAGAGCCCGTGTATGAGCGCCTCGTACTCGGCCACGTTGTTGGAGGCGGCAAAGTGAATTTGCAGCGTGTATCTGAGCTTGTCGCCTTTGGGAGAGGTGAGGATGACGCCGGCTCCCAAGCCGGTGCGCATCTTGGACCCATCGAAGTGCATGCGCCAATGAATGGAGTCGGGAGCTGGCGGCAGGTACTGGGTCTCAGCCCAGTCGACGAGGAAGTCAGCCAATGCTTGGGACTTGATGGCGGTGCGAGGCTGGTAGAAAATCGTGTACGGGGCCAGCTCGATGGCCCATTTCGCCACCCGGCCGGATGCATCCCGGCTGCCTATGATCTCGGCCAGCGGGGCGGTGCATACAACCATGATGGGATGCTCTTGGAAGTAGGGCTTCAGCTTCTTGGCGGCGAAGTACATGCCGTAGCACATCTTCTGGTAGTGCGGGTAGTTCTGCTTCGAGGTAGACAACACCTCGCTCAAATAGTACACCGGCCTCTGGACCGGCTGGGCTCGGCCCTCTTCTGGGCGTTGGACTACGATTACGGTGCTGACCACCCAGCTGGTTGCGGCAATGTCGGGTGGTAGGTGCGACATATACCAACGGGTGGCTTATCATTGTGGGAACTAGTAAGACATCGCCGGTGCCTGGAAGCGGGATGAGGCGAAGACATGCACGCCGGCGAATCTTACCCAGCTTCTGGGCTCTCCGTGGAGATAACACCCCTACTGCTGCTCTGCGGGGTCTCCGCATGATCACTAGATGAACAAGTAGCTACACGATGCTCCTTGAGCTGTTTTGTGAGAAGAAGGAGTAGAGCACGGCTAGCCCTCCTCCCCTCTCTATGTGGTGTCTAGAACTAGCTTGGATCAACCCTTTGCATGGGTGCCCCGGGGGGTTTATATAGGTCTACCCCCCGGGGGTACAATGGTAATCCGGCTGGATGTGGGGCCCAGCCGTCTATGACTACACTCACCGGCTTCTGCGCCGGCTGCTGGGGCCCGCCGGCTGGTGGGTCCCGCCGGCTGCCGGCTCCTTGGTCGACAGGCAGGCCCCACTGTCTAGGGCCTTGTCGGTGGCTGGTTACTGTTGCTCAATCCTGGTGACGAGGGCTTCGCCGAGGTGGGCGTGGCTACAGTGCCGCCGTCCGGCGGGTGATCGCTGTAGCCTCACCGCGTCTTGTCTCCTTAATGGGGCGTCTCCTTCGAGGGAGTTGGCATGCCGGCTGTGGAGAGTCGGCTCTGTCTTGGGCCGACTGGGGGAGGCCTGGCCTCCTTCGGGTGTCTCTCTGCCCGAAGGGGCCCACCGCCCGTGGGCCGCACTGGCAGCCCGTCGTGGATGACATCAGGGTCAACGTGGCAACAGTGCCGTGCCGGACGGGCCATGGCCACCCGTACGACGCACTGTGCCAGGCGTGCTCCGGGATTCGGGGGTGGCAGGCGTTACTGTAGCCACGCCCCGTCACATCGCCGTTATGTGGATACAGACTTCGAGGGTATGATCTTGGCCGCTTTGTGGGAGCCGGCTTCTTGGAGTCGGCCTTCTCGCGGCCGGCTTCTCGGAGCTGGTCCTCCCGCGGCTTTCTTCATGAGGGCTAAGGTTGGGTCGCCTTCCGATAGCCGGCCTGGGAGACAGCCGGCAAGGGGAAGGCGGCCCCACGTCTTGGATTCTTGAGGGCCGGATCGGCTTGTAATTTTTTAGAAGAGCCAGGGGGTGCCGGCTAGGCTACCCGTGGTCATTTACTCCGACAACGTGTGTTGAACGCGGAGGTGCCGTTCGTTCAGCGCTAGGTCATCGGTGATTTGGATCACAACGAGTACGACTCCATCAACCCCGTTCTCTTGAACGCTTCCGTGCGCGATCTACAAGGGTATGTAGATGCACTCCTCTCTCCCTCGTTGCTAGAAGACTCCATAGATTGATCTTGGTGATGCGTAGAAAATTTTAAAATTCTGCTATGTTCCCAACAGTGGCATCATGAGCTAGGTCTATGCGTAGTTTCTATGCACGAGTAGAACACAAAGCAGTTGTGGGCGTGGATATTGTCAATTTGCTTGCCGTTACTAGTCTTATCTTGATTCGGCAGCATCGTGGGATGAAGCGGCACGGATCGACCTTATATGTATGCTTACGTGAGACTGGTTCCACCGATTGACATGCACTAGTTGCATAAGGTGGCTAGCGGGTGTCTATCTCTCCCACTTTAGTCGGATCGAATTCAATGAAAAGGGTCCTTTTGAAGGGTAAATAGAAATTGGCATATCATGTTGTGGTTTTGGCGTAGGTAAGAAACGTTCTTGCTAGAAACCTATAGCAGCCACGTAAAAACTTGCAACAACAATTAGAGGACGTCTAACTTGTTTTTGCAGCATGTGCCGTGTGATGTGATATGGACAAAAGGATGTGATGAATGATATATATGATGTATGAGATTGATCATGTTCTTGTAATAGGAATCACGACTTGCATGTCGATGAGTATGACAACCGGCAGGAGCCATAGGAGTTGTCTTTATTTATTTATGACCTGCGTGTCAACATAAACGTCATGTAATTACTTTATTTTATTGCTAAAGCGTTAGCCATAGTAGTAGAAGTAATAGATGACGAGACAAGGGTATGTAGATGCACTCCTCTCTCCCTCGTTGCTCGATGACTCCATAGATTGATCTTGGTGATGTGTAGAAAATTTTAAAATTCTGCTACGTTCCCAACAAAACGACCTTCCCGAAACCAACTAACACTAACTGACATTCCTTTAGAATTAGGGCTGCCACCATCGATTGCCCCAGGTTTTATTGCAAAGCTTCTATTAGAATCGGGCAATCTGATTGCACCTGGATTGAATTATAGTCAACTCTATTTGCGAGCTTCAGACCCTCCACTAGAGTTGCAACCTTAGTCGAACAAATGTTAGCCACATGGTCAAGCTTAGCCGTCGCTGCTCCAATGAACATGGCAGTACTATCTCGCAGAATTGCTAGGTTAAAACTTTGGATGTCACCAAATCCCATTCCTCCCCAAATTTTAGAGGCACACATCTTCCACCAAGCAAACCAATGTAATTTATGCTAGGCCTCTCTGTCAAGCCACCAAAAATGAGATATAGTATCACTGATTACCTAGCAATTTTTCTCCGGAAATTTAAATACACCTATTGAATAAGTTGAGATAGCTTGAGCCACCACTTTAACTAGAGCCTCTTTTGCTCCATAAGATCAAGTTCTTTCCTTCCACCCATTCACTAGTTTCTGTATTCTCTCAATCAGGTGTTTAAAGCAATCCACTCGGTCGACACCAATCACCGAGGGAAGTCCTAGGTATTTATCAGATAAGGACTCGGTCATGATATCAAGAATTTGGCAAACTTCTACCTTATCATCAATATTGGTATTTGAACTGAAATAGATCGAAGATTTGGCAGCACTTACTGCTACCTCTTGAGCACTGCGTTGGTTTTCCCCGAAGAGGAAGGGATAATGCAGCAAAGTAGCGTAAGTATTTCCCTCAATTTTTGAGAACCAAGGTATCAATCCAGTAGGAGGCTACGCGCGAGTCCCTCATACCTGCACAAAACAAATGAATCCTCGCAAGCAACGCAAATAGGGGTTGTCAATCCCTATAAGGCCACTTACGAGAGTGAGATCTGATAGATATGATAAGATAATATTTTTGGTATTTTTGTGATGAAGATGCAAAGTAAAATAAAGGCAATAAATAGCAAAGGAAATAACTAAGTAGTAGGAGATTAATATGATAAAGATAGACCCGGGGGCCATAGGTTTCACTAGTGGCTTCTCTCGAGAGCATAATTATTCTATGGTGGGTGAACAAATTACTGTTGAGCAATTGACAGAATTGAGCATAGTTATGAGAATATCTAGGTATGATCATGTATATAGGCATCACGTCCGAAACAAGTAGACCGACTCCTGCCTGCATGTACTACTATTACTCCACTCAACAACCGCTATCCAGCATGCATCTAGAGTATTAAGTTAAAAACAGAGTAACACCTTAAGCAAGATGACATGATGTAGAAGGATAGACTCATGCAATATGAAGAAAACCCCATCTTGTTATCCTCGATGGCAACAATACAATACGTGCCTTGTTGCCCCTACTGTCACTGGGAAAGGACACCGCAAGATTGAACCCAAAGCTAAGCACTTCTTCCATTGCAAGAAAGATCAATCTAGTAGGCCAAACCAAACTGATAATTCGAAGAGACTTGCAAAGATAACCAATCATACATAAAAGAATTTAGAGAAGATTCAAATATTATTCATAGATAGACTTGATCATAAACCCACAATTCATCGATCTCAACAAACACACCGCAAAAAGAAGATTACATCGAATAGATCTCCACAAGAGAGGGGGAGAACATTGTATTGAGATCCAAAAAGAGAGAAGAAGCCATCTAGCTACTAACTATGGACCCGTAGGTTTGAGGTAAACTACTCACACTTCATCGGAGGGGCTATGATGTTGATGTAGAAGCCCTCCGTGATCGATGCCCCCTCTGGCGGAGCTCCGAAACAGGCCCCAAGATGGGATCTCGTGGATACAGAAAGTTGCAGCGGTGGAATTAGGGTTTTGGCTCCGTATCTGATCGTTTGGGGGTGCGTAGGTATATATAGGAGGAAGGAGTACGTCGGTGGAGCAACAGGGGGCCCATGAGGGTGGAGGACACGCCTGGGGGGGGGGGTAGGCGCTCCCCCTACCTCGTGGCCTCCTCTTTTCTTTCTTGACGTAGGGTCCAAGTCTCCCGGGTCTTGTTCGTTGAGAAAATCACGTTCCCGAAGGTTTCATTCCGTTTGGACTCCGTTTGATATTCCTTTTTTTCGAAACCCTAAAACAGGCAAAAAACAACAATTCTCGGTTGTGCCTCCGGTTAATAGGTTAGTCCCAAAAATAATATAAAAGTGGATAATAAAGCCCAATAATGTCCAAAACAGTAGATAATATAGCATGGAGCAATCAAAAATTATAGATACGTTGGAGACGTATCACTTACCATTTGTCCTGAAGCAGCACAATAATCATCTAAAATCCTCTTCAAACAAGTGGCGTTCATAACATCTACCCTCATGAGTATCAACGAGTCATCAGCAAAAAGCAAGTATGAAATAAAAGGAGAATCTCAACAAACCTGCACCCTCTTTAGATGCCCATTTCCCTCATTATGAGGGATCAAAGAAGACAAACCTTCTGCACATAATAAATCAGGTAAGGGGACATAGGGGCCCCTGCCTTAACCCCTAGTAAGGGAGAATGATTTGTTTCATTTGAGTTAAACCTCAACTTAAAGCATCTTTAGCAGATCTCTTATAAAATCGATGAACTATGCTTTTTCGGTCGTTATACGGGACGACCCAAAAAATCGGCCCAAGCAGACCTCCCCAAAAAATGTCTGGCCCGTAAAAACTTTACGGGAGGCCCATAAACCGCCCTCCAACCAGGGATATATGCCGGCTTCCGAGCGATTTAGGGTATCCATCCGTCATTTTCTCTATTACCCCCCGCCGCATATCATCTACTCCGCGCGAGAAATCGAGCCGGCTTCGGCAGCGTTTTGCGGCTAGTTTTCTACCGGATCTTTGCGACGATGTCGTCCGCCGGTGCGGGGCATGGCGGCGACAGGGGGTTCGGCGACCACGGTGGCTTCAGGTGCCGTAGGGGGTCCGATGGCCGCGACGGGTTCGTCTGCTGCAAGCGCCTCAACGACGACTAGGCCGGCGTCTCCGGCCTCCACCCTCCCGTGTCAGACAAGCAAAGAGAGGCAACGCACAAGAGCGACCCGAAGTCCCACGGCGCCGGATCGCGGGCTTGGGATGATTTCTGTCGCCTCGGCGACCTCTTCGATCCGGCCCTCTCCAGTATCCTCATCTACCACACGCTCCACGACAGCCGCCGCCAGCCTAGGACGGCTCCGGCGACGAGGCTCCGTCGACTCTGGCTCTGACGCGTAGAAGCAAATATCCCCGCGTAGTACGATGAACTAGTTTATTTTTCATTTGAACTATGTTAATTAAGTTTGTATGAACCATGTTTGAAACTCGGGTGATGTTTGGCGCAAACTACTCGTTTTAAAATCATTTTGAATTCCGATGATATATGCGGGACCTGTTCTGTGCCCGCGTCTGTCGTCCGCTAAGTTTCATTTACGGGAGGGGCTGGTGGGTTGCGGGATCGGCTAGAAATGCTTATAATACTGAACAAATGGTTAGTGTATCAAAGAAAGCGTAAAGTGACAAAACCCGCAGTCAGGCGGCGGCTACGTGTCCAGGCCAGAATACGCCAGCGCCGCCGCAGTTTCACAAGAAACCGGCGGCAGTTCCAGTTCCTCAGTCCACCGCAAGTTGCACAGCCCCAAATCTCAATCTTTGGCAAAACCCTCGCCTCCCCTCCCCCATTCTCCCGTGAGATTCCCCTCATCAGATCGAGAGCTGCACCTCCACAGTAGCGTTCCGCATTCGGATCGAGCAGCCGGAGGGCCAACCATGGCGGCGACGCACCACCCGGCCTCCCCGACCGGCGCCGGCAAGTCCCCCTCCTCCTCCCCCTCGCCGCCGACGCCTGTGCGCCTGGCGGCGGCGCAGGCGGCGGCGGTGGCGGCGATCCAGCCCAGCTCGCCGCGCTACTTCTTCTCCTCCCTCGCGGCCTCCTCCTCGCCGCACCGCCGCATCGCCATCGCCGTCGACCTGTCCGACGAGTCCGCCTTCGCCGTCAAGTGGGCCGTGCAGAACTACCTGCGCCCGGGCGACGCCGTGGTGCTCCTCCATGTGCGCCCCACCTCCGTGCTCTACGGCGCCGACTGGGGCTCCATCCCCGTCTCCGTCGACGACGGCGACGCGGAGGGGGAAGGAGGAGGCGCGGCGCCGGCGTCCGGGGACCCGGAGGAGGACGCGCGCAAGAAGCGGGAGGAGGACTTCGACGCCTTCACCTCCACCAAGTCGCAGGACCTGGCGCAGCCGCTCGTCGCCGCGCAGATCCCCTTCAAGATCCACATCGTCAAGGACCACGACATGAAGGAGCGCCTCTGCCTCGAGGCCGAGCGCCTCGGCCTCTCCGCCATGATCATGGGCAGCCGCGGCTTCGGCGCCTCCCGCAGGGCAGGCAACGGCAGGCTCGGGAGTGTCAGCGACTACTGCGTGCACCACTGCGTCTGCCCCGTCGTGGTTGTCAGGTACCCTGATGACGCCGGAGCGGCTGGCGGTGCCGAGTCTGTGGGGGATGAGCTGCGGACGGTGCCTGAGAACGAGGTGGTGTTCCACGAGGCGCCAGAGGGTCAGAAAGGTCTGTTCCTTTGCTTCACCTCGTTTGTACTTTCCATTGCATAGTTTTGTTTACCCATGAAGTAGGTAATGAACTGTTATGCGTTAGTATTCAGGGTGGCAAATTCAGAAAAATAAAAATT
Organism: Triticum aestivum; assembly: GCF_018294505.1. Lineage (NCBI taxonomy): Eukaryota > Viridiplantae > Streptophyta > Magnoliopsida > Poales > Poaceae > Triticum > Triticum aestivum. Next base: position 512,952,909 of record NC_057794.1, read on the forward strand.
TGGACACTGGAAATGATTAGAATGCGTTTGATAGTGATGGCGAGGAAGAAGACACATTATGAAGAGTGTCGCTATTAGTAAACTCGTCGCATTGGATTAGGCATTAGCACTAATTCACTACAGAAGTCCGGTGAATAGCCCAGCCAATCTGTAAAGTAGCGGAAACTGGAAATGCATAGCCCAGTGAAAATGAAAGTAAAAATTCGGACACTGGAAATGATTAGAAAGCATTTGATAGTGATGGCAGGGTAGGAGAGTCGCTATGGTGTTATTTAACTGGTTGCATTGCATTAGCACTAATTCACTACAAAAGTCCAGTGACTACCCTAGTGAATCTGCATAGTAACGGAAACTGGAAATTCATACACTAGTGAAAATACCATAACATAAAATCGGTTGCCTCTGAAACTGTGAACTAGCAAAACCGTTGTACAGAGAATAGCATGCCAAGCGTTCACATTGTGTTGCTGTTCTGCTCTGACTGAGTCGATATTGTGCGCTGTTTGCTTAGTTGCATTTGACATCACTATTATCTATCATATGCATACCTAGCGGATATGCACTTCATTTATGAATTTGATTAAACTGCTTTCATTATTGGATGTTGGAGCTTTGAATTCTCTTTTGTATGCCGAAATGTGCTCAAGTTGTCTTCTTATACGTGATAAGAATGGAGGATTGGTGCAATTTATCAAACTGAAAGTCTCAAAAAAGGAAACTGTATTCTATATTGTAGATCTAGTGAGGATATTGAAGTCGCAGTTTCATTGGGGGTGGATTAGAGAAAACACCGTACTAGTCACTGTTATGTTTGTTCATCTGTACATCCCTTAGAAAATCACAATGGAAACTTTTTTGTGTGTGATGGAAACTGATTTCATGAGAATATGTGGAGGAAGAATGAAAGAGATCTTTCAGTTACCTTTAGGTACACGTAGACTTACATCGAATTGTGCTCAAAATCTTGTCATGTAGCCTGTCATTTGCACTTGTAGTTCCAAACCGACAATGTAAGATGCATGGACATATCCAGACGGCATCATCTGGAAAGGGGAACTTATACTGCTTTAAAGAGTATATTGTCGTCCACACAAAGTCAGATGCTCAGACTTGAAAACACCTACTAGTCTTGGGCATACACACCCTGAGGCACTGCCTTCTTATATGCTTATCTTTTGGTTGAACATAAGAAAATAAAACTATCCTGAGCATAACATTTGCTTGCTTCCATCATGTGCATCACACCATAATATGCGCAGCGTAACATTGACATTGCTTGATCGCTACCTAGTTGGTGTCTATTTCAGGTCATTGCCTTTTACAAACTGTATGCTCCTTTGTTATTGCCGATGTTATTCTGTGTACTGTCTTGTTGGTTGGTGAGTTTATTCGCGTGCTCATATCATGAATAAGATTTGGATTTCTCCTGTCTTGACAGAAAACTGAGGGTAATAGCAAAAGCACAGAGCAGCCAGATGAAAGAGGAGAGAGCAAGTCTTGCTTGATGCCAAACCCCCTTGTAACTGAGTGGTCTTTCCACTCTGCTTTGCACTTTGTGTTTGTATCAGACTCGTGTAGATCATGGACCAGTCCTTGCTGCTTCCCTTCCTGAGAATTGAAATGAGAATAATGTTATTCTGCATATTGTAGCTGTTAACCTGTTGTATGAATGTTTCTGCTTGGCCCCCTGGAACATGATTTCGTATGCCGACTTGTTTTCATTGCCATTGGTGACCAATCCTATGTTTTTTGTTTGTTTCTCCATCGTCTTTGCTTTTGCATAATTCTGCTTGCAGTAAGTGTAGATTATTGACGGATCTTGGTTGCTTTGCTGTTGGAAAGAAGTACTATGTTCCTGCATATAGGAGCTACTTTTTGGATAATGGATGTTTCTACTTGCCTCACTTGCTGTGTTCATTTGGTTACCGATTTTGCATGGGGCAGTTTGTGTAGACTGGCATAATCACGGAAACATATTGGGAGTTGGGGCCGCTGGTCCCTCTCGGCAAATCTTCCAGCCTTGCCTAAACATGAAATTTGATGTTGGATACACATTCACAAAGAAAAATATCTGACTTAGGAGTACATACATCAACAAAAGCCAGAGGAACAAAAAGAACAGACATACAAAAATCTTGGTCAAAACAAAACCAGATCCTACCCCAGGGCAGGAATATGCATCTCCCTTTTCCTTCTCCGTTCAATTGTTCCTTTGCGCCTTGTTATTTCTTTGTGCAATACCCAGAAAAGGACACTATGCCTAATGCAACAACAATTATAATTTTCTACAGGCACTGAAAATTACCTTCTTTTTTCAACTGCCACGTATTATTTCGTGAATAGTTCATCCAGCAAAAAATTGTTTTGTTTTCCTCTCGAAAGGATTATTATTCTGTTTTAACATGGTCCATGAATTATTTTGTGAACACGTTCCCCCACTGGCCCTGTCTCTTCTACTTTCCCATTCATCATTATATATTCATAATTATAATTTACATAAAATTTATACTAATAAATACATGTATTTTTATATATTAATGACTTAAAATGATTCTTAATGCACATGACACCAAGGTTCCCCTTTTCATGTTAGCATAATATTTGAGGTTAGCATATAAATATGATGATTTGTCCTAAAATATTTAAAACGAGCATCAGAGCTTTTCTACTTATGACCAGCACAACAACACAAAAGAATGCATACATAAAAATCATTTACGCCCTTTTTATGTTATGCCAAACACGTGTAACTCAAATTTCTCAGTATTTTTCATGAGTTTTTGACATTTTCTAGGGTTTTGTTTGAGCAATTTTGAGGGTTCGTCTTTTCAGAACCATTTTGAGGAGTCCTTTTTTTTAGGGGCATTATTACGGCACATTCCTTGGGCTGAGCGACGGCCCATTTCTTTCTCCTCCTTTTTCTGCCCGTCCGGCTCCACCACAGGCCAACGTCACGAATTCAAACCACCCGACCAACCCAACCGGAGTGCCACTGACACGAAAACAGAGTCGATTTCGAAGCGGAACTGCTCTGCTCCCCTCCGCCGGCGCTCCTCTCCCCCTCACCCCGCCGCCCGCCGGGATCCGGAGGTCACACGACGCGCCACGATGCAGCAGCAGCAGCCGGCCCTCCTCGGCACAGGTCCGTCCGCTTCCCTACCTCCCCTCCCCCCTGCACTTTCTCGATTCCATTCGGTTCTGTTCCAATACTCGGTCGTGCAGGGGGAGGCGGCGAGCACTGGGACGTGATGATGGAGGACACGCTCATGTCGCAGGGCGAGCTCGCCTCCATCGACGCGCCCCGCTTCGACGGCGCGGACTTCGAGTCATGGCAGGTCATGATGAGAGGCCACCTGGCTTGGTCACACCCTCTTGTGTGGAGCATAGTGGAAACCGGCTTCTCTTGTGCGGACGAGGCTAATCCGACGGACCTCGAGCTGAGGAAGATGTACTACAATGCCCAAGCCATGAACGCCATACACTCTGCCCTCAGCGATGACCGGCTCTACCGGATCTGGCACCTTGACACTGCCAAGGAGGTCTGGGACGCCCTCCAGGTCATGCACGAAGACACCCCGACCGTCCGCCGGTTAAAGATCAAACAGCCGAGGGAGAAGATGAGGTTGTTTGCGTGGAGGAAGGGCGAGTCTGCCGATCAGATGCATACAAGGCTCTGGAATCTGGCCATTGACCTGAATCGCCTTGGTTGCAAAGAGGTGGACGACCCTTATGTCGTGTGGACGATGCTTCGTGCCATGGCGCCTAGGAAGCCGGCCTTTGTGGACGGCATTCGCCGGGAGCCTGGCTTTGAAGAGCTCACCCCTCTGGATGTGCTCCACAACTCCCAAGTCTACGACTGCAGGCAAGAGCTATCCAGAATACTCATGCGCGGTACGCGAGGGCGAAGCCGGACACTGTCACGCCGAGCGAGCCCGCCGACGATGCAGATTGCTCCGGAGAAGCGCCTCGCTTCGATGGCACGCGCTATCTATCATGGCAGCGCAGGATGAAATTCCATCTGCTTAGCATTGACCCTCTAGTGTGGAGAGCTGTGGAAACTGGCTTCTCTTGTGCAGATGAAGCAAACCCAACGGCTCTTGAAAAGAGGAACTGGCAGCACGATTACCGAGCTAGACGTGCCTTACAGTATGCCATAGGTGATGATCAATACATTCGGATTTGCCGATATCAATATAATAAGAGTGCCAAGGAGATTTGGGATGCTCTCCGAAAATCTAATGAAGCGGCTGGTAAGTCAAAGCTCTGTTCACTGAGGATGGATATGAACTTCTTCGTCTTAGGGGAAGACGAGTCCCCGAGTGACATGTATACAAGGCTCAACAATTTGGCCAATGAAATGAAGGGTCTCGGGTGCAAGGAGATGACCGATTCCTATCTTGTGGAGAAGATGCTTTTTGCCATGACGCCAAGGAACCCAACCATGGTTTTCCTCATCCATCAGAAGCATGACTTTGAACTACTCACCCCTCGGGAGGTGCTTGCAACCTTCCTCCTCTACGGCGGGGAGCAAAAAGAATCCAAAGTCGTGTGTGGGCATGCTTTGCCACGCTCAAGCAAAAAGGTCAACGCTGCCTTGAAGGCCAAGCAAGTCCAAATGGAGGAAAACGACCATGATCAATACCAAGAGCAAATTCAACAAGGAATACAAGAATTGGCTCTCTTAATGAAGAAATGTGAAGGGTGTCTTGGAAAGAAAGCCTATGGAACAGGAAGTGATTTCTCTGACAAGTCCAAGATGAAGAAATCAAAGAGATATTGCTATCAATGTGGTGATCCCAATCATTTCATTGCTGATTGTCCTAAGAAGGAGGGTAGGAAAGAAGAGAAGGAGAAGAGCAAGTACAAGACGAAGCCATTCGATCACAAAGGCAAGCCATACAAGCCAGACGGGCAGAAAGGTATGTTTCTTTGCTTTATCTTGTACTTCCCATTGCACAATTTTCCATGAAGTAAGTAATGAAATGTTCTGCGTTACAATGACGGGGTCCGATCTGGCACATGTTATGTGTTACAATGACGGGGTTCGTTCTGACACGGATTCAGGGTGGCCAATTAAGAAAACAAAATTTTGGAAACAAGTGCGGTGTCTGAGTAACACTGCAAATGATTTTAATGCGCTGATATCAATGTCAAGGAGACACAGGATGAAAAGTATTGGTATTAGTAAAATGGTTGCATTGCATTACAACTAAGTCAGTTCACAAGTCTGGTCATAAAGGTTTATGTACTTGACTGTTACCAGCCCTAAGATTTAGGCCCTGTCTGATTGCTGTCCTCTAAAGTCCTCTGAAAGTGTAATTTGATTACTGAGTGGTGGACAATATAATTCAAGCAAATTAATGAGGTGATAACTATGCTATGACCTTAGGAATGTGCATAGTAGTGCAAACTGGAAAGTGCATAACCCAGCAGAAATACCAAAACATGAAGCCGGTTGCCTCTAGAATTGTTAATTAGCAAAACAGTCATATGGACAATGGCATGTGAAGCTACATTGCACATTGTTCAGAGCATGTGAAGCTAAATTGCACATTGTTCTGAAATTCTGCTCTGACCGGGTCAATTTTTGACCTGTACACCGTTGTAAGCATTTGGCAGTACTTTTACTTATGCATACCAAATGGTTATGCAGTTCATATTTGAACTAAATTAAAAATATTTCCTTTATTACATGATGGAGCTTGGAATTCTCTTTTGAATGTTGAATCCCTAAAGTTGTTTTCTTATATACGATAAGACTGGAGCATTGTTCCAAGTAAGTAAACTGTATTCTCTATCGTAAACTTAGTCAAATTTCACCTGCTCACCATTTGCAGACATTAAAGTCGCAGATTCGTCGGGTGTGGATGCGAGGAAAATACCTTAATGGTCACTGTTATGTTTGATCAGTTATATATCCCTAATAAAATCATGATGGAAACTTCTTTTTGGGGGCAATGCAAGCTGATTTCATGAGTATATGTGGAGGAAGAATGAAAGGAGGTGCTTGATATGTTTGGTGGAAAAATGTTACTCCCTCCGATCCATAAAGTGTTGCAGTTTTGGACTAAGGTTGAACTAATCAACCTTTAGTTCAAAACTGCGACACTTATTTTGGACCGGAGGTAGCACCGACTTTGTGTCCCTTGCTAGATGTTGGCCTAGTGAAAAGAGGTTTAAAATCTTTAATGTCATCACTTCGGCAATCCTATGGCTGCCCTGGAATGATATGATCATTAACCACAAGAATTGGTTGAATATGAAACAGGTGTGGAGGCACATCCTCGCGTCAACACGGGAGTGGAAAGTGCCGTTCAAAGATGCAGAGGTGGTGGACTTGGACCGCTTCGGAGGCCGGTTAATGGAGAACCTGAGAACTCCACTTCGGCTGACGAGGCGCTGAAGAGGGGGCTGGTGCCGAAGCCGACATGGAAACCCGCCGCCCAGCCGTCACAGCAACCCTTCTGCCTCAGTGCTCACCTGCCTAGAGGAGTGGCCTTCTGCCTCAGTGCGTATCTGCCCAGAGGAGTGATGGTATATGATGATGATGATGATGATGATGATGAAGTTACTGAATCTTAAGCACACACATGCTGTTCACCTCTCAAACCTGTTTTTTCTTCTTCTTTTGGCTCGCATTGTAGGCCTTATTTCCGATGCTATGTAACGCTGAGTTTGCGAAGGATTTGAACCTGTTAGCGCTGTATAACTCGTCGGTTTCATTCTATAAAATAGAGCCAGGGTGGCTCCACCCCGTTTGTCCTCTGAATCTTGTCATGCAGCTTATCATCCCATGGGCTAGGAGTGATACTGTGTTAGTGTTTCCACTCTGCTTTGCACTATTAGTTTGCATCAGACTTGTACATCATGCATGGACCAGTTCTTGCTGTTTTGCTTCCTGAAGATTTTTTTTTCTTTCGATGAAAGGAGCATCACTCCCAAATTCATTGCTGAAATTGATCTCGCGGAAGAATTGAAGTGAGAATAATGTACTTCTGCATATGGCAGCTGTTGTATGAATGTTTCTGTTCAGATCTCTGGGACATGATTCCACAGGCCGACGTGTTTTTGTTGCCAGGCTGACCATCCCCATGTTTTCTTATACCTCCATGGTCTCTGCTTTTTGCATAATTCTTCCTTGTAGGAAGTGGATGGATCTTGGTTGCTTCTCTTCCTGGGATGTTTTTGCTATTGAAGTGAAATATCCCTCCTATTCATGGAATTTTAAAAGTGTTTGTGCCTTTTAAAAGAAGTTCACATATTTAAAAAATGTTCTTGTAGTTGTCAATATATATATTATTTCAAAGTATTTCCTTAAAACCCATAAATGGAAATACTAAAAATCTGACGTCAGATTTTTAAACGTGTCAAATCGAATGTTTTTCATGACAATTTATATTGGCGCAAGGATGACAAATTAGTTTACAAGCACGGTAATTTCTTGACAGAAAATGAAATAAGGCTGATTTGCCATGCTCGCCAACTAAACTTGTCATCATCTGCAAACACAACTTGACATAAAAAACATTCGATTTGCCATACCAAAAAAATCTGACATTGGCTGGATATTCGAGTCCAACCACAAAAGGACAAAATATAAAAGTTAAAATTAAAATAAATTAGCAAATTAAACAAACCAAGTGAAATAAAAAATAGACAAAAATGAAAACTAAAAATAAATAATGAAACTAAACAAAGAAACCAAACACGGAATCGTAAGAAAACCGCCCTTTGCCTGGGCCGGTGCAATATGTATGCTTGTGTCGGTGGCAGGATCTTGTTGTACACTGTAAGCGAGACCTTCTAATCGGCACCCTCTGTGCCGGTTAGTAGTTCTGGCGCCCACAACCGGTTATTAGAAACTGAAAAAAGTTCATGGATATATTAAAAATCATGAAATTTTAAAAAAAGTTCACTAAGTTGAAAAGGTAAACAATTTTGGGAAAATTTCATGGAATTGTTTTCTTTCGAATTATAAAAAGTTAACGTATTTGAAAAAAAAGGAAAAAGGGAAAAAATAGAGTAAAGAAACAAAAACCTGGTTCAGAAAAAAAAACAGTCAGGAAGCTTCCCAAAACCTACTTGGAAGCTACTGGAAGCTTCCCAAAACCCAGGGACGAAAGGAGCAACTAACTAAAGAGCGCTCGTTCCCAGCCTCCCCAAGGGTCGCTTGGGTATGGAATGAGGCGCGCTCTCAGCCGCCACCACGTGTCGCGCTTTGTGTGCTTCCTCCAGATTTTTTTAAATCCGCACTCGTTTTCGGCTTTTTAATGGGTTTTCCCTGGTTTTTTCAGCTTTTCGATTTTTCACGGGTCTTCCTTAGCTTTTTAAGCGAAAAGTGTGTTTTTTTCCTTTTCGCAAGAGGCACGGTTTTGCTTCCGCGAAAGACATGGTTTTGCTTCCGCAAGAGGCACGGCCGTGCCTTTCGGAAACGAAAAAAGAAACACGTATTTTTTTCTTCTGCGGGAGGCACGGTTTCGCTTCCGTGAGAGGCATGATTTTGCTTTCGCGAGAAGCACGGCCGTGCCTCTCGGAAAAGGAAAAAAAACACGTCTCTTTTTTTCCTTTCGTGAGAGGCACGGTTTTGCTTTCGTCAGAGGCACGACCATGCCTTTTGAAAACGAAAAAAATGTGTTTCTTTTCTTCTGCGGGAGGAACGATTTTGCTTCTGTGAGAAGCACGATTTTGCTTCTGCGAGATCGTGCCTCTCGGAAACGGAAAAGACGCGTTGTCTTTTTTTCTTCCGCAAGAGGCACAAATTTTCTTCCGCGAGAGGCCATGTATCTCAGAAAGGAAAAAAGTACTTCCTGTCCGGTTTTTCATGAAAATAAAGTTCGTCAAAATTTATCAACATGGGATCTAGTTTTGAAGAACGGTGCAAATGGTTCGAGATTTGGACGTACGGTTTAAGAGATAAAACGTTTTGAATAAACGAATCTATAAAATAAGGGAATACTCTCAGATTGTGACAAGTAACGCACATGCAACGTGCTAATATTTGCGATCTGGAAAGGTGACAGTGATCTTTAAAAGGAGTATTCCCGAATTAGTAATTTCGAGGGAGAAATCTTCCCTCGGGTGCGCTCGATAGGCCGGCCCATTTAGTATCGAAGAAAGGGAGGGTGTGTCTGCGGTGTTTAAAAAAACAGGCTTAACGGATGCTCAAGGCGCCAAATAGGCTCACGATCGTGTGTGCGTCTTTTTTTCTTTTCCTTTGGCGGAATTATTAATACAAGTTAAGCAGCCCAACTTGTTGAGTACCAAAAGGTGATGATGGTAGAAAAGTTTAGGTCTAAAATTAGTACTCCCTCTATTCACTTTTATAAGACCTTAAAAATATTTCAGACAATATACAAAACAACCCATTTTAAATTGTCTGAAATGACTTACAAAAGTAAACAGATGGAGTAGTAGTCGTGGTGCCAACTGTTAAAGAAGACGATTCACTGGAAAAAGACGAACCGTCAGTATCTATGTTATCATTGATGAAGACAATCTTTTCTCGACCCATTGACTGGGCAGCTGAGGTTGCTGCCAGCCCATTCGAGTTCGAGACCCGTCACGAACGCGCGGTGCTCACGGAGTTTCTCCTATAAAAAAAACCAACGAGGGTCAGCCTTTGGGTTGGTTTCATTTTTTTCCCGCAAAAAAAGAAGAAGACAACCTTTATTTTTTCTGGTCGATGCATGTTCGAAGCCGGTTCATCACGGCATCGGCAGATTCGAGCCCATATGGCCGGTCTGAAATTGGTCCAGCAAGGCTCTTTTGAACTGCCTTTGCATCATCAAGATATGATGAGGCCACCCAACCGTATGCGCAGCTCCCCTTGATTATTCGTTTCTCCCATTCGCTATTCTCCAGCTGGGCATGTAGGGGGTGTCTTTCTTTCCATTTGTCATGTGCCTTTTTACTGTAGTCTCGGATTGCACGGCGGCTTTAGCTAAAGGCCACGGCCATCCTAGCAGCCACCTGATTGTGGGGCATGCATGTGCGTCTGTTTAATACTCCCTCCGTTCCTAAATATTTGTCCTTTTAGACATTTCAAATGACTAACACATACGGATGTATGTAGACATATTTTAGAGTGTAGATTCATTCATTTTACTTTGTATGTAGTCACTTGTTAAAATGCCTAGAAAGACAAGTATTTAGGAACGGAGGGAGTATTTCTCTACTTTGATCCCTCTGTTACATCTGCATCGGCTGTACTTGTGGGGCAGTGTGCAGTGCAAAATGACTTGTCTATCTGATGGTTTTTGGCTCTCTCTTGCTGTGTTTTTATCATATCCTCGACGAAATCTCTACATGGCATGCAGGGGCTTCCGTACCAGTTGCAGTGAGAAACTTCACACCAACTTCTGGCGTTGCGTCACTTTGACCTGCCGATGAAGATTCACTAATCTCGTCAAGTTGTACCGTCCTCCCTCTCACCCTTTCACAATCAAGAAACATACCATTTATGCAATAAACATATTGTCTTCAGTGCGGTGATAGAAGTAATACCTAGCAGTTTTGGAATAACCCATAAAGTAGCATTTATCTGATTTGGTATCAAGCTTATTCATAAACATTTACACATGCATCGCATCCTGATACATCTTCAATATAGAGTATGTGTTTTTAATACCTATTATCATATATGTTTGCAATGTTTCATCCTGATAGAAGTAGTACCTATTTTTGTATTTTTGTATGTCCCAAATGCCCGCCTTTCAATAGGAGGTACTTACTTGGGAATGGCCTGTTGTTACGCCCTCGAGCAAGGTGGCTCCATCGACCAAGGCCACGCAGGCTCCTGTTGGGCTGGAACGAGCGCGCCGACAGCCCAAGCCCAACAGTCACTACCCGGCCCATGTGTGGGATACCACGGGCGGAGTTAAAAGCAAGCCAAGCCCTCCTGCGTGAGGTGGCGATTGAGTACCGTACCAGGCGGCGGTTACCTACCCCGATCCCCTTTCCCTTCCCTTGCTTCTCTCTCAAGAACCCTAGCTAGCGAGTGAATCGATGTACCAGAACCATATCTGTGAGTGATTTGCTAGCGGGAGCGTAACAATTGGTATCAGAGCCATTCCGATCCGTCCAAATTTTTTTCCCATTCCCCAATCTGGCCAGGCATTTCCCCTCTATCATCCAGACTCGTCGAGGGAAGGCGACCGCCATGGAGGACCACACCAAGGCGTTGGCGGACCTCACCACGGCTATCACCGTGCTCACGACCAAGATCGACGCCCTCCAGCCGGTGGTGCTTGAGCTACAAAGCTGGAAGCCCGACGTCGAGCGATCCATGGAGGAGCTGCGACAGGAGGTCGGCAGCCTCCGGACTCAGATCGGCTCCCAGGCGCCCAAGGGAGACAAGGCCACGGAGGAGGCGCCGCCCCAGATCCGCCTCTCGGATCTGCCGCCCCTGCTTCCTCTCCTGGTGGACGCGCCGCTGCCACAACGCGGAGCCGTTCCAGATCACGGGCCACAGAGCCACGGCGTCGCAACAGATCTTCGGGGGAAATCATCGGGGGAAACTCAGACCCCGCGATTGCCTCTGGCCACTGGTACGTACGACTCCTACCATCACGGGGAGCACTCATTCTCAGGGGACCGGGGATATCATCGCCTACCACCACCACCGCGTTTCGATTTCCCTCTGTTCGATGGGACTGGCCCGAGGGCTTGGCGTCTCAAATGCGAGGCCTACTTTCGGGTGTGCACGATTAGTCCAGATGCATGGGTCAGTTGTGCAGCCATGTATTTCACAGAAGGGGCACTTACTTGGCTCCAATCATCGCAAGCACACCTGCACTACCCGGATTGGGGCGATTTCGCCACGGCAATTTGCACCCAATTTGGTCGGGAAGAATTTCAAAATCTTCTTCGACAGTTCAATAGGCTTAAGCAAATCGGAACGGTGGCTGAATATGTTGAGCAATTCACGCAAATTATGCACCAACTTTTAGCTCACCACACTATTCCGCTGGTCCACGGAGCGCAGCCAGTCAACCTTAGGCCGTACAGGCACAGCCCAACTCAGAAGGATGAAGTGGAACGTCAGGTCGCTGAGATGCTCGCTCAAGGGATTATCCAACCCAGATCCAGCCCTTTCGCGTCGCCAGTTCTGCTAGTGCAAAAGAAGGATCTCACCTGGCGTTTTTGTGTGGACTATCGGCATCTCAATGCAGTTACGATCAAGAATCGCTACCCGTTGCCAGTGATAGAAGAGCTTCTCGATGAGCTGGCTGGATCGCAACTCTTTACCAGTTTGGATCTGCGGGCAGGATATCATCAGATTCGTATGTGGCCCGAGGATGAGCATAAAACAGCGTTCAAAACCCATCACGGGCACTTCGAGTTCAAGTTCATGCCGTACGGCGTCACGGGGGGGGGGGGGCAACTTTCCAGGGAGGCATGCACATCGTGTTACACCCACTGGTTCGCCACGGAGTGCTCGTCTTCATCGACGATATCCTGGTACACAGCTGCGATATGGACACTCACATACAGCTTCTGCGACAAGTTTTCCAGCGTCTGCAAGAACACAGCTTGAAAGTGAAACGCAGCAAGTGTTTCTTTGCCCGTCCGCAACTCAGATATCTGGGGCATGAGATCAGTGGTGACGGCGTTCGCACCGACAACAAGAACATCATTGCAGTGCAGCAATGGCCCGTGCCTACAAATGTCAAGGAGGTCCACGGGTTCCTTGGCTTGGCTGGTTATTACCGCAAGTTCGTCCGAGGTTTTGCAATCACCAGTCGCCCGCTGACCGATCTGCTCAAGAAAGGAGTGGTTTTCCGCTGGACAGAATTAGAGGACGGTGCCTTTTGCGCCTTGCAGCAGGCTCTGGTGACTGCTCCCATTCTGGCGCTGCCTAATTTCAAGAAAACGTTTGAACTCGAGACTGATGCATCGGATCTGGGAATAGGTGCAGTCCTGTCTCAAGACAAACACCCTATCGCTTTCCTCAACCGCGCGTTGGGGCCACGCAATAGGCAGCTCTCCACCTATGAGAAAGAAGGGTTGGCCATTCTCATGGCCGTGGACCATTGGCGCGCATACTTGCAAAACGACGAGTTCATTGTGCATACTGATCAGCGCAGTCTCATCCACCTCGAAGATCAGAGGTTGGCAACACCATGGCAGCAGAAGATCATGGCCAAAATGCTCGGGTTGCGTTACCGTATCGTCTACAAGAGAGGTATTGACAACCGCGCGGCTGACGCCTTGTCTCGCAAACCTGGGCCACCTCAAGGCGGCCTCGCAGTCATCACCACCGCAGTACCGACGTGGTTGGAAGTAGTTCAGCAAGGATACACTGAGGATCCAGCGGCACAGAAGATTCTCGCACGCTTGGCGACCTCCACGAGCAATCTGGATGGTTTTCACTTGCAGAATGGGATTATCAAGCAGCACGGACGCATATGGCTCGGGGACAATGTGGAGTTACATAAGCAAGTGCTTGCGGCCTTGCACACCGGAGCAATTGGAGGCCACTCGGGTTTCAACGTCACGTACCGCAGAGTGCGTCGGCTTTTTACATGGCCAGGCCTCAAACATCATGTCAAGCTTTTTGTCGAAGCATGTCAGATCTGCAAGCAAGCTAAACCGGAGCGTGTGCGATATCCCGGGCTCCTGGAGCCATTACCTGTTCCGACCCAAGCTTGGCAACTCATCACCATGGATTTCGTGGAGGGTTTGCCTCGTTCTTCGGGATGCAACTCCATCCTCGTCGTCGTGGATAAATTCTCGCGGTACGCCCATTTCATACCTCTGTCGCACCCCTTCACCGTGTTCCAAGTGGCTCAAGCATTTGTGACTAACATTTACAAATTACATGGCCTGCCGGAGTCGATCGTCTCGGATCGCGACCCACTCTTCACCAGTACCCTGTGGAAGGAACTGTTTCGACTGACGCACACCAAGCTTCGCATGAGCACAACGCGACACCCACAGATAGATGGGCAGACTGGGTGGGTTAATCAGTGTCTGGAGACGTTTCTTCGCTGTTTCGTCCACGCATGCCCAACAAAGTGGTACATGTGGCTTCCGTTGGCGGAGTTCTGGTACAACACTTCACCCCACTCTGCCCTGGGCACATCTCCGTTCGAAGTCCTCTACGGCCACGCCCCGTGTCACTTCGGCATCGTCGATCTAGTGGCGTGTGCATCTCCAGACCTGGCAGTTTGGCTTCAGGACAGGGCGCAGATGACGGCGCTCATCCACCAGCACCTGTTGCGTGCGCGGCAACAAATGAAGGATTTAGCCGACAAGCGCCGCTCCGACCGCATCTTCGCCGTCGATGACTGGGTCTTCCTCAAACTGCATCCCTACGTTCAGCGTTCGGTGGCCACCCGCGCCAACCAGAAACTGGCGTTTCGCTACTTTGGTCCCTATCAAGTGATCCAGCGCATTGGTGCCGTTGCGTACAAGCTCCGTCTACCGGACTCCAGCACTGTTCACCCAGTCTTCCACGTCTCCCAACTGCGGCAAGCACTCCCTCCCACGGAACAGGCGCAAGTCCAACTACCAGCAACGGCTGCTTCAAGTCCCGTACCAGAGGAGATTTTGCAAGACCGGCAAGTGCAACGTGGTGCCGCTCAAGTGTCGCAGGTCCGGGTTCGCTGGACTGATCAACCACCCGAGTTGGCCACGTGGGAAGACCGCGCTGAGCTCCAGCATCATTTCCCAGCGGCACCAGCTTGGGGACAAGCTGTGTCTGAAGGAAGGGGGGATGTTACGCCCTCGAGCAAGGTGGCTCCATCGACCAAGGCCACGCAGGCTCCTGTTGGGCTGGAACGAGCGCGCCGACAGCCCAAGCCCAACAGTCGCTACCCGGCCTATGTGTGGGATACCACGGGCGGAGTTAAAAGCAAGCCAAGCCCTCTTGCGTGAGGTGGCGATTGAGTACTGTACCAGGCGGCGGCTACCTACCCCGATCCCCTTTCCCTTCCCTTGCTTCTCTCTCAAGAACCCTAGCTAACGAGTGAATCGGTGTACCAAAACCATATCTGTGAGTGATTTGCTAGCGGGAGCGTAACACCTGTGAAACTTGTTCTCTCGATGCAATTTTCTCTTTCGATAACTCTCGCTATTTGACTACGTCGCTATCGCCTAGCGGAGTCTTCAACCCGGTGGGTCGGCACCCTCTCAAAATGGCTGCATCGCCTCCGGTCTCAAATGCTCGAATGAATAGGGTAAGCAACCAGGGACAATCGAAGGTAAAGAAACACCATAGATGTCGAGCCAAGGAGACAAGCTCGTCGAGAACAAGGTCACTCATCGCAGAAAGGGATGGTGTTCCCGATGTCGTGGACGTGCAGCCGTCGTTGAGAAGGGGAATCGTATCCCCTTCCGCTAGGGATGAGAACGCCGACCCGCTGGGACCAAACAACATAGGTCGCACTGGATAGCAACACCAAAGGGGAAAGTGCCAGATCTGCAAGATATAATATCGCTTGCCACCGCCACACAAAACTCTAAGCCATCGGATGCCTCCACACCACGGCATCACTCACCCAAAACCATGCCTTCTCGAGGCGGCGTCTTCAGGGAGAACACAGCACGCATGGCACCATCGCCACCCAATCCGAAGCAAATTTCGAGCTTTTGCTCGGGAATGGGGCTGGAGTTGGGAGGATGGGTCCTTATTAGTGGCCTCGAGGGGGTGCCATAACGACAATAGATTGCGCACTCCTGATTCTCCTTGTTTCATACTTCCTCCGTCCCAAAATTCTTGTCTTTTAAGACAAGGATTTTATGACGGAGGTAATATATACTCCCTCTATAAAAGTGATCTAAACGATTTTATATATCTTTACATAAGGAGTACCTTCAATTCTTGTGTGGACGATCTCAATGGCATTCTTAACTATGCAATCTATTTTATTTTGTCCTTTTGTACCTTTCATTTTTCTGGCCGAGCCTCTCGTTCTTTTCGTTGCATCATACAGTACTATTCATATACGTACGACCTTCGTAATAAGTGTGATCATGTGGATAAACGTACGCACCTCTCTCAGTCCAGCTAGTCATGGCAGTGAGCGGTCTGCCTTTCGTACAAAACATGCACACATGACGCACATGAAGCCACCAACTGCTCTAATTTTCGACCCCATTACAGCAAACCAAACACACGTACTCCCTCCGTTCCAAATTACTCATCGCAGAAATAAATGTATTTAGAATTAAAATACATCTAGATACATCCATACATGCGAAAGTAATTCGGAACGGAGGGAGTACGTACGTAACGGCATCGGCATCTTGACGCAGCTTCCTTGATCCAAGACGTAGTCCCTTCTTCCTGACTGCCCCAAATAATTAATCAACAGCTCGGACCCGGCCGTGCATCACTACACATGCATGTGTTAGAGAGTAAGACAACTCTGTGTTGTGTCAGTGGACAAGCCAATCTGAAGAATCTGTCTTAGTTACCGTTCTGCAATCTTGAACTTGTATACTGCCGAAGCGAAGTTTGTTGACCACTAGTGTGCAGCCACACTACTGCTGCGGAATGGTGCTGTTAAGCCTCGCCTAATCGCGCAGTTTAGGGTCGAACTATGTGCGCGATGAAGGCATACAAATAAATCATGTATCTGAAAGTGAAACGTGTGTGATAACTAATCTATCAGGCACGATTTAGAAAAGAGAGCCGCGTGTGCATTGTTCGATCATCCAACGGGCATGGGAGCTCATACTAAAGCACACGAGAAGAGAAGGAGGACAGTAGGGCGGGACATATGGAAATAAGTGGACGCATAAGACGGGTAACAATGTCTTCCGTTGGAACACACATGCATTTGTACTATAGTTGAAATTAACAAATTTAGTGTGTTTAGCATCAAAAGTTCGTTCGTTGCCCTTAGCCACTGAGTAACCCTAGTCCTAGAATGTACTATTTCTTTCGCTGCGGGGGCCTAAAATATCTAGCTACAAGTAACTCTCACCTGTCAAGTATCCCAGTCGACCAATCAACACCAAAATTAAAGGCGCTGTACCCATCAGCAAAGCGACTAGCAGCAGATAGAAAGAGACCAAAAGAGTCTAAAACGCTTTACGTACCACGCAATATCACAAAGATGCGTACGTGACAGACTAGACTGCGCTGCAGCAGGGCCGGCGTCGTCAGTGAAGGGACGAATATGGCTGGAAGCTGCAGCACGCCGCCCCCAGCAGCAGCAGTCCACCGGGGAAGGCGACGTCCCAACGGCCGCCCAAGCCCGCCTATAAATCCCAACGGATCTCCCCGCCGTAACCACACACCAACAACGATCGTCGTCGTCTCGTGCGGCCCCGACACGTGCGTTGCTGGTAGTTACAGTGAGTGATAGTGAGCCATGGCGACGATGAGAGCCGCCGCCGCGCTGCTTGGCGCCGTGGTGCTGCTGTGCGCGCTCCGTCACGGCGGGGCGCAGCGGTACGAGGCCATCTACAGCTTCGGCGACTCCATCTCCGACACCGGCAACCTCTGCGTCGGCGGCTGCCCGTCGTGGCTCACCACGGGCCAGTCGCCCTACGGGGAGACTTTCTTCAAGCGCCCCACCGGCCGCTGCTCCGACGGCCGCGTCATCGTCGATTTCCTCGGTACCTACCTACCACTCGGTCTATGTAAGCTGTAAATATGGCGGCCGACATGATGGTGAACGTGACAAAGTTGGTGTATACGTGTGTGTGCAGCCGAGCACTTTGGGCTGCCGCTGCTGCCGGCGTCCAAGGCCGGCGGCGACTTCAAGAAGGGCGCCAACATGGCGATCATCGGCGCCACCACCATGGACTTCGCCTTCTTCCAGTCCATCGGCCTCAGCGACAAGATCTGGAACAACGGGCCCCTGGACACCCAGATCCAGTGGTTCCGGAAGCTCCTCCCGTCGGCCTGCGGCAAGGACTGCAAGAGGCACCTCTCCAAGTCCCTGTTCGTGGTGGGCGAGTTCGGCGGCAACGACTACAACGCGGCGCTCTTCTCCGGTCGCACCATGGCCGACGTGAGGGGCTACGTGCCGCGGGTCGTCAGCCACATCGTCCGTGGCCTCGAGGTAACCTACTCCCTACTTTGTCCACCACCTCCCCACTAATCTCACCGGCTCCTCTCAGGTAGGTGGCTGATGTGATCATCTAACATTGTGTGTGTTAATTTGGACGTATTTTTGTGCAGAACATGATCAGACTAGGCGCGATGGACGTGGTGGTGCCGGGGGTGCTCCCCATCGGGTGCTTCCCGATCTACCTGACCCTCTACGGCACCTCCAACGCCGGCGACTACGACGGCGACGGGTGCCTCAAGAGCCACAACGAGCTCTCCGCCCACCACAACTCGCTGCTCCGGCGGAGCCTCGCCAACCTCCAGAGGACCTACCCCCGCACCAGGATCATGTACGCCGACTTCTACGCGCAGGTCATCCAGATGATCCGGGCCCCTCAGAATTTCGGTAAGTTGATGATGCAGTTTCGTCTTCAAAACTTTTAAGTTACACATGTCTATATATAGCAACCATACATATCTTCCTATATGTTTAAAAATCTTCCCACGGCGCATTGTTGTACTACTACATGTGAAGTAGGAATATCCATCCTTGTGTAAAGTCGTTGTGCCCGGCCAAACATGCCTGTCCGGAGCAGCAAGGCGACGCCGTCTTTACATGTGAAGTAGGAATCGAGCTGCCGTGAGAGAGTTGAAGTTTCGGTGATCACGACACGCACGTTCATTCAGTAGGTGTAGACAGGTAGCTAGGGCACACGGGGGGCATGCAAGCACGCTCATGGCCTAGCTACCTAGCTACTCCGCGAGAGACATACATACATTTATCCAAAGTTGAGTCACATTGCTGCTTTCTTTGACGTAGAGAAAAGCTAAGCTAGGTGCATGCACGCACAATAAGCTTTGGACAATATGGTCTCCTGGATTCTTAGCCCACCGGCGACTCATTCGGCTAATTATCAGTGGTCGAGTTGTATATGCTCTCTCTCGGGACCATGACCCCTGTCTCTGTCCTGTCCATATAATTTGGGAATCAATACCCGTCTAACCAGTTGGCATGCATGCATGACCCAATTATTATGAAATGAGGGCGTGACAGTGTGCGTATAGTATAGTAATACTGACGCAAATCACTGTGCATGCATGTGACGGGCTCTTCTTTCCGTGTATAACGGCGTATAATTTGACAGAGAGATGCCCCGAAAAGTCATGTTCACGAAGATAATAATACTAGCATGCCCATGTTCATGATACTGTGCACGATCTCATCCATCACGTACCATAATCGTCTCCTCATGGTCATCGGTACGTGACAAAGCGGTCTGGATCACGCATCAGGACGCATACTGATTGGCAGTAGTAAAATGAAGAACAAGGATGCATGGGCTGATAGAAACGGCTTTGGTGCGTGTGGTTTTCAGGCCTCAAGTACGGGCTGAAGGTGTGCTGCGGCGCCGGCGGGCAGGGCAAGTACAACTACAACAACAAGGCGAGGTGCGGCATGGCCGGGGCGAGCGCCTGCGCCGACCCGCAGAACTACCTCATCTGGGACGGCATCCACCTCACGGAGGCGGCGTACCGTTCGATCGCCAACGGGTGGCTCAAGGGCCCCTACTGCAGCCCCCGCATCCTGCACTGATCATTTTTATTTATGGATTCGTTGTTTTATTTATTTACTTTATTGACTTGATGATGCGTTTTCTGATCAAGTGTGGTGGGATCAATCGATGCGTCATGTGTGTGTGTGTGTGTGGATGTAACAGCTAATATATATGATGGATGTTCATGGGGTAATTAATTAATTATTAGGTTGCCTCCGGAGAATGAATAAATAAAACTATAGATGTGTTGTTTGAGGTAATTATATCATTTAACTGTAAACTGAGGAAATAGCTTCGAGCCCCTCTGATTAACTAAACTGAGGGAATGAATTCAACGAGGTCATCACTTCCCTTGCTATGTTTGGTCAGTTCCGCTTGACAATGATTTTGGTGATTGATTCCGCATCAATCCATTTGCTATGACGTTCGCGGCCGATTTCCTTCATCCGCCATGTTCGTCAAGTCTTGGCATGCATTTGCGAATCAATCTATGGTTGGATGTTTAGGAGGACAGTGGTATCCCCAACCCATCAGAGTTGAAGTTCTAGACTTGATATTGGTGCTCGCATTTTTCTAAATTTATTTCAGACTTTCTAACGATGTGCTTTCAGTGAAAGGAGACTTTTTCGTCGACTACGAAGACGACTGTGGCGGCGCCGTCCATCTCAAGATAATGTGTCAGCTCAGTCTCTTGAAGATGCTAATAGGGGTAGGGCGTACGTGTGTGTGTGTGTTTATAAAGATGAGTGTATGGACAAACGACTCCACGACAAAGTTTTCTTGCTAGGCCGGTTTTTGCAGGCCCATTTCACGTGGAACACTTTGAAAATTTCAAAGTTAATAGCCTAGGTGTTGACCAATCCAGGCTCCAGTCCAGCTGGTCAAGGGTGAAGAGGAGGCTGTTGGGGAACGTAGTACTTTAAAAAAATTCTTACGATCACGCAAGATCTAACTAGGATATGCATAGCAACGAGAGGGGAGAGTGTGTCCACGTACCCTCGTAGACCGAAAGCAAAATCATTTAGTAACGCGGTTGATGTAGTCGAACGTCTTCACGATCCAACCCATCCAAGTACCGAACGTAAGACACCTCCGTGTTTAGCACACGTTCCGCACGGTGACGTCCCTCGAGCTCTTGATCCAGTTAAGGACAAGGGAGAGTTCCGTCAGCACGACGGCGTGGTGACGATGTTGATGATGTGATCCGCGCACGGCTTCGCCTAAGCACTACGACAATATGACCGAGGTGGTAAACTGTGGAGGGGGACACCACACACGGCTAAGACAATTGATCTTGTGTGTTCTAGGGTGTCCCCTGCCTCCGTATATCAAGGAGAAGAGGGGGATACTGGTCGGCCCCTGTAGGGCGCGCCAGAAGAGAGGAGTCCTACTAGGACTCCGAGTCCAAGTAGGATTCCACTTGGTGGAAGGGGGAAGAAGGAAGGGAGAGGGAGAGGGAAAGGGGGGCCGCGCCCCCTCCCCTAGTCCTATTTGGACTCCCCATGGGGGCGCCACCTCCTCGTGGCCTGCCCTCTCTCTTCCCTAAGGCCCATGTTGGCCCATTACTTCCCCTGGGGCTTCCGTAACCCTTCGGCACTCCGTTTTTACTCGGTACCTCTCGGAACTCTTCCAGTGTCCGAATAACATCGTCCAATATATCATTCTTCATGTCTAGCCCATTTTGAGACTCATCGTCATGTCCGTGATCTCATCCGGGAGTCCGAACAAACCTCAGTCATCAAAAACACATAACTCATAATACAAATCGTCATACGTTAAGCGTGCGGACCCTACGGGTTCGAGAACGATGTAGACATGACCGAGACACATCTCCGGTCAATAACCAATAGCGGAACCTGGATGCTCATATTGGCTCCTACATATTCTACGAAGATCTTTATCGGTCAAACCACATAACAACATATGTTATTCCCTTTGTCATTGGTATGTTACTTACTCGAGATTCGATCGTCGGTATCTTTATACCTAGTTCAATCTCATTACCCGCAAGTCTCTTTACTCGTTTCGTAATGCATCATCCCGTAACTAACTCATTAGTCACATTGCTTGCAAGGCTCATAGTGATGTGCATTACCGAGAGGGACCAGAGATACCTCTCCGATACACGGAGTGACAAATCCTAATCTTGATCTATGCCAACTCAACAAACACCATCGGAGACACCTGTAGAGCATATTTATAATCACCCAGTTACATTGTGACGTTTGATAGCACACAAGGTGTTCCTCCGGTATTCAAGAGTTGCATAATCTCATAGTCAGAGGAACATGTATAAGTCATGATGAAAGCAATAACAATAAAACTAAACAATCATTATGCTAAGCTAACGGATGGGTCTTGTCCATCACATCATTCTCTAATGATGTGATTCCGTTCATCAAATGACAACACATGTCTATGGTTAGAAAACTTAACCATCTTTGATTAACGAGCTAGTCAAGTAGAGGCATACTAGGAACACTCTGTATGTCTATGTATTCACACATGTACTAAGTTTTCGGTTAATACAATTCTAGCATGAATAATAAACATTTATCATGATATAAGGAAATATAAATAATAACTTTATTATTGCCTCTAGGCATATTTCTTTCAGTCTCCCACTTGCACTAGAGTTAATAATCTAGATTACATAGTAATGATTCTAACACCCATGGAGTCTTGGTGTTGATCATGTTTTGCTCGTGAGAGAGGCTTAGTCAACGGATCTGCAACATTCAGATCCATATGTATCTTGCAAATCTCTATGTCTCCCTCCTTGACTTAATCGCGGATGGAATTGAAGCGTCTCTTGATGTGTTTGGTTCTCTTGTGAAATCTGGATTGCTTCGCCAAGGCAATTGCTCCAGTATTGTCACAAAAGATTTTCATTGGACCCGATGCATTGGGTATTACACCTAGATCGGATATGAACTCCTTCATCCAGACTCCTTCATTTGCTGCTTCCGAAGCAGCTATGTACTCCTCTTCACACGTAGACCCCGCCACGACGCTCTGCTTGGAACTTCACCAACTGACAGCTCAACCATTCAATATAAATACATATCCGATTTGTGACTTAGAGTCATCTAGATCAGTGTCAAAGCTTACATCGACGTAACCATTTACGACGAGCTCTTTGTCACCTCCATAAATGAGAAACATATCCTTAGTCCTTTTCAGGTATTTCAGGATGTTCTTGACCGCTGTCCAGTGATCCACTCCTAGATTACCATCAGGTCTGGTACACAACATTGCATACATGATAGAACCTATGGCTGAGGCATAGGGAATGACTTTCATTTTCTCTCTATCTTCTGAAGTGGTCGGGCATTGAGCCTGACTCAACTTCACACCTTGTAACATAGGCAAGAACCCTTTCTTTGACTGATCCATTTTGAACTTCTTCAA
The DNA here is from genome assembly GCF_018294505.1 of Triticum aestivum. Lineage (NCBI taxonomy): Eukaryota > Viridiplantae > Streptophyta > Magnoliopsida > Poales > Poaceae > Triticum > Triticum aestivum. The sequence goes on from NC_057794.1 coordinate 512,975,880, forward strand.
AACTTTATCAAGGTATGTGCTTTGTAAAAGTCCAATTAAGCGTCTTGATCTATCTCTATAGATCTTGATGCCCAATATATAAGCAGCTTCACCGAGGTCTTTCATTGAAAAATTCTTATTCAAGTATCCTTTTATGCTATCCAGAAATTATGTATTATTTCCAATCAACAATATGCCATCCACATATAATATTAGAAATGCTACAGAGCTCCCACTCACTTTTTTGTAAATATAGGCTTCTCCAAAAGTATGTATAAAACCATATGCTTTGATCACACTATCAAAGCGTATATTCCAACTCCGAGAGGCTTGCACCAGTCCATAAATGGATCGCCGGAGCTTACACACTTTGTTAGCACCTTTAAGATCGACAAAACCTTCTGGTTGCATCATATACAACTCTTCTTTAAGATATCCATTAAGGAATGCAGTTTTGACATCCATTTGCCAAATTTCAAATCATAAAATGCGGCAATTGCTAACATGATTCGGACAAACTTAAGCATCGCTACGGGTGAGAAGGTGTCATCATAGTCAACTCCTTGAACTTGTTGAAAACCTTTCACAACAAGTCGAGCTTTGTAGACAGTAACATTACCGTCAGCATCAATCTTCTTCTTGAAGATCCATTTATTCTCTATGGCTTGCCGATCATCGGGCAAGTCAACCAAAGTCCACACTTTGTTCTCATACATGAATCCCATCTCAGATTTCATGGCCTCAAGCCATTTCGTGGAATCTGGGCTCATCATCGCTTCCTCATAGTTCGTAGGTTCGTCATGGTCAAGTAACATGACCTCCAGAACAGGATTACCGTACCACTCTGGTGTCGATCATACTCTGGTTGACCCACGAGGATCGGTAGTAACTTGATCAGAAGTTTCATGATCATCATCATTAGCTTCCTCACTAATTGGTGTAGGAATCACTGGAACTAATTTCTATGATGAACTACTTTCCAATTCGGGAGAAGGTATAATTACCTCATTAAGTTCTACTTTCCTCCCACTCACTTCTTTCGAGAGAAACTCCTTCTCTAGAAAGGATCCATTCTTAGCAACGAATATCTTGCCTTCGGATATGTGATAGAAGGTGTAGCCAACAGTTTCCTTTGGGTATCCTATGAAGACACATTTCTCCGATTTGGGTTCGAGCTTATCAGGTTAAAGCTTTTTCACATAAGCATTGTAGCCCCAAACTTTAAGAAATGACAGCTTAGGTTTCTTGCCAAACCACAGTTCATATGGTATCGTCTCAACTGATTTAGATGGTGCCCTATTTAACATGAATGCAGCCGTATCTAAAGCGTAACCCCAAAACAATAGTGGTAAATTAGTAAGAGACATCATAGATTGCATCATTGTAAGTGCATCTAGTGCCCCTTAGTGATTTTGGTGTATTGAAGACTTATAGGTTAAGGGACTAATGTGTTTATGAGTGTACACAGGTCTATAAGTCTATGAGGAGTTTGATATTTACAGAGAAAGTCGACCCCTAAAAATGAAGTTCTTCGACTGAAGACTTTGGATTTCTGAAGACTTTCTGAAGACTTTGAAAGTGAAGAAATTGGTGCAATCCTGAAGACTTGGTATTCATTCGAGGAACATGAAGCGTGAAGACTTTTGTTTTCGTAGTTTCATTTTCTCTTTCTTGAGTCTTAGGAAATACCGTACTGTTAAAGGGGGTCGAGGAAATACTAAAGAAATTTTTCCATGTGATGCTCAACTGAAAATCCTACACCTACCAAACCTTTCGAGTGAAGCCATTGGAAATCTCATACAGTTCAGTCATATTCTTCAGTGACAGAGACGTAGTTCTTCTTGTCTCTGAGGAATTTGTTCTAACTGAGGAGTTAGGAATTCGCCAGTGCGGATTGCCTACATAGTGAGGAACATGATAGCCCTGAGGAATTTGATACTCAAATTTCCGACCGTTTCTGTGCTTTGTGCCAGCTGTCCCAAAATATCTACCCACCTAACGGTCATATCATTGAAGGGCATTTATGTCTTATCATGTCGGGCTGCTCCCTAATCTATAAATAGCCGCCCCCTACAACCACTAGCTGGTTGGCTGCTCCGAGAGAAACTGACACTTGTCATTTGAGAGCATCCCATCCTTCGAGGACTTTGAGCGAAAATCATCAAGTGAGGAAAACCCAAACCCAAACACCTACAAACCCCAAGTGATTGAGCATCACTGAAGAGATTGATCCTGCGTGGATCCGATGCTTGTTACCTTTGAATACTATGCTTCTTCCAGACGGTTAGGCGTCAAGGTCTAGAGCATCCAAGAGGAATTGTGGATCGCCGAATGACCAAGTTTGTGAAGGTTCGGAAGTCACCTGAAGACTTACCACGAGTGATTGGGCGAGGTCTGTGTGACCTTAGCTCAAGGAGAATACGGTGAGGACTGTGTGTCCTCAGGTTTAAATACCTAGCCTCTCCAACCAGACATACAACTGAGACAACAGTTGGAACTGGTCTACCAAATCATTGTCTTCATCAAGCTCACTGGTTCTATTTCCTAAACTCTTTCATTTCCTCATAACTGTGTTGAGTGCCTATTCATATCTGTGTTTGAAGACTTTGACTGAAGACTTTCTCAAATTCCTCAGTTCAATTTCTTCAGTCTGTTTGTCTTCATCCTGTGTTATCTTGTGCTTACGCTTTTTATACTTTGTGCCTATCTTCATTTCATCATGATGACTATGCTTGTGTTCTGTTATGTTTACTTCTGAGTACTTATTCCGCTGCTAGTAGTTCTTCGCTAAAGAATTTCCTCACCTGCGAATTCCTCAGTGAAGAATTCATAAAAATCGCCTATTCACCCCCCCTCTAGTCGATATAACGCACTTTCAATCATGTCTAACAAAGTACGGTTACGACGTTCAGACAAACCATTACGCTGTGGTGTTCCAGGTGGCGTGAGTTGCGAAACTATTCCACATTGTTTCAAATGAAGACCAAACTCATAACTGAAATATTCACCTCCACAATCAGATCATAGAAACCTTATTTTCTTGTTACGATGATTTTCTACTTCACTCCGAAATTCTTCGAACTTTTCAAATGTTTCAGACTTATGTTTCATCAAGTAGATATACCCATATCTGCTCAAATCATCCGTGAAGGTCAGAAAATAACGATACCCGCCACGAGCCTCAACACTCATTCGACCGCATACATCAATATGTATTATTTCCAATAAGTCAGTTGCTCGCTCCATTGTTCCGGAGAACGGAGTCTTAGTCATCTTGCCCATGAGGCATGGTTCGCAAGCATCAAGTGATTCATAATCAAGTGATTCCAAAAGCCCATCAACATGGAGTTTCTTCATGCGCTTTGCACCAATATGACCTAAACGGCAGTGCCACAAATAAGTTATACTACCATTATTAACCTTGCATCTTTTGGCTTCAATATTATGAATATGTGTATCACTACAATCGAGATTCAACAAAAATAGACCACTCATCAAGGGTGCATGACCATAAAAGATATTACTCATATAAATAGAACAACCATTATTCTCTGATTTAAATGAATAACCGTCTCGCATCAAACAAGATCCAGATATGATGTTCATGCTCATAGCTGGCACCAAATAACAATTATTTAGGTCTAAAACTAATCCCGACGGTAGATGTAGAGGTAGCGTGCCGACGGCGATCACATCAACTTTGGAACCATTTCCCACGCACATCATCACTTCGTCCTTAGCCAATCTTTGTTTAATCCATAGCCCCTGTTTCGAGTTGCAAATATGAGCAACAGAATCAGTATAAAATACTCAGGCGCTACTACGAGCATTAGTAAGGTACACATCAATAACATGTATATCAAATATACCTTCCACTTTGCCATCCTTCTTATCCGCCAAATACTTGGGGCAGTTCCGCTTCCAGTGACCAGTCCCTTTTGCAGTAGAAGCACTTCGTCTCAGGCTTAGGTCCAGACTTGGGCTTCGTCACTTGAGCAGCAACTTGCTTGCCGTTCTTCTTGAAGTTCCCCTTCTTTCCTTTGCCCTTTTTCTTGAAACTAGTGGTCTTATTAACTATAAACACTTGATGCTCCTTCTTGATTTCTACCTCCGCAACCTATAGCATCGCGAAGAGCTCTGGAATTGTCTTATCCATCCCTTGCATATTATAGTTCATCATGAAGCTTTTGTAGCTTGGTGGCAGTGATTGAAGAACTCTGTCAATGACACTATCATCAGGAAGATTAAATCCCAACTGAGTCAAGTGGTTGTGGTACCCAGACATTCTGAGTATATGTTCACTGACAGAACTATTCTCCTTCATTTTGCAGCTAAAGAACTTATTGGAGACTTCATATCTCTCAATTCGGGCATTTGCTTGAAATATTAACTTCAACTCCTGGAACAACTCATATGCTCCATGACGTTCAAAACGTCTTTGAAGTCCCGATTCTAAGCCGTAAAGCATTGCACACTGAACTATCGAGTAATCATCAGCTTTGCTCTGCCAGACGTTCACAACGTTCGGAGTTGCTCCTGCAGCAGGTCTTGCACCTAGCGGTGCTTCCAAGACGTAATTCTTCTGTGCAGCCATGAGGATAATCCTCAAGTTACGGACCCAGTCCATGTAGTTGCTGTCATCATCTTTCAACTTAGCTTTCTCTAGGAACGCATTAAAATTCAAGGGAACGATAGCACGGGCTATTGATCTACAACAACATAGACATGCAAATACTAAGTTCATGATAAATTAAAGTTCAATTAATCATATTACTTAAGAACTCCCACTTAGATAGACATCCCTCTAGTCATATAAATGATCACATGATCCATATCAATTAAACCATGTCCGATCATCACGTGAGATGGAGTAGTTTTCAATGGTGAACATCGCTATGTTGATCATATCTACTATATGATTCACGTTCGACCTTTCGGTCTCAATGTTTCGAGGCCATATCTGCATATGCTAGGCTCGTCAAGTTTAACCCTAGTATTCAACACGTGCAAAATTGGCTTGCACCCGTTGTATGTGAACGTAGAGCTTATCACAGATCATCATGTGGCGTCTCGGCACGACGAACTGTAGCAACGGTGCATACTCAGGGAGAACACTTATACCGTGAAATTTAGTGAGGGATCATCTTATAATGCTACCGCCATACTAAGCAAAATAAGATGCATAAAGGATAAACATCACATGCAATCAAAATATGTGACATGATATGGCCATCATCATCTTGTGCCTTTGATCTCCACCTCCAAAGCACCGTCATGACCTCCATCGTCACCAGCTTGACACCTTGATCTCCATCGTAGCATTGTTGTCGTCTCGCCAACTATTGCTTCTACGACTATCGCTACCGCTTAGTGATAAAGTAAAGCAATTACATGGTGATTACATTTCATACAATAAAGCGACAACCATAAGGCTCCTGCAAGTTGCCGATAACTTTTACAAAACATGATCATCTCATACAACAATTTATATCTCATCACGTCTTGACCGTATCACATCACAACATGCCCTGCAAAAACAAGTTAGACGTCCTCTACTTTATTGTTGCAAGTTTTACGTGGCTTCTACAGGCTTCTAGCAAGAACCGTTCTTACCTACGCATCAAAACCACAACGATTTTTCGTCAAGTGTGTTGTTTTAACCTTCAACAAGGACCGCACGTAGTCAAACTCGATTCAACTGGAGTTGGGGAAACAGACACCCGCTAGCCACCTGTGTGCGAAGCACGTCGGTAGAACCAGTCTCATGAACGTGGTCATGTAATGTCGGTTTGGGCCGCTTCATCCAATAATACCGCTAAATCAAAGTAAGACGTTGGTGGTAAGCAGTATGACTATTATCGCCGACAACTCTCTGTGTTCTACTCGTGCATATAACATCTACGCATAGACTAGACTCGGATGCCACTGTTGGGGAACGTAGTAATTCAAAAAATTCCTACGATCGCACAAGATCTAACTACGATATGCATAGCAATGAGAGGGGAGAGTGTGTCCATGTACCCTCGTAGACCGAAAGCGGAAGCGTTTAGTAACACGGTTGATGTAGTCGAACGTCTTCACGATCCAACCGATCCAAGTACTGAACGTACAACACCTCCGTGTTCAGCACACGTTCATCACGATGACGTCCCTCGAGCTCTTGATCCAGTTAAGGACGAGGGAGAGTTCTGTCAGCACGATGGCGTGGTGATACGTCCATTTTGCATCATGCTTTTATATCAATATTTATTGCATTATGGGCTGTTATTACACATTATGTCACAATACTTATGCCTATTCTCTCTTATTTTACAAGGTTTACATGAAGAGGGAGAATGCCGGCAGCTGGGATTCTGGGCTGGAAAAGGAGCAAATACTAGAGACCTATTCTGCAATGCTCAAAAAGTCCTGAAACTTCATGGAAGTTATTTCCAGGATATATAAAAAATACTGAGCGCAAGAAGTACCAGAGGGGGCCCATGCTACCTCTTTTAGCACTGCGTTGGTTTTCCCCAAAGAGGAAGGGATGATGCAGCAAAGTAGCGTAAGTATTTCCCTCAGTTTTTGAGAACCAAGGTATCAATCCAGTAGTAGGCTACGCGTGAGTCCCTCGTACCTGCATAAAACAAATAAATCCTCGCAACCAACGCAAATAGGGGTTGTCAATCCCTATAGGGCCACTTACGAGAGTGAGATCTGATAGATATGATAAGATAATATTTTTGGCATTTTTATGATAAAGATGCAAAGTAAAATAAAGGCAAAGTAAATAGCAAACTAAATAACTAAGTAGTAGGAGATTGATATGATAAAGATAGACCTGAAGGCCATAGGTTTCACTAGTGGCTTCTCTCGAGAGCATAAGTATTCTATGGTGGGTGAACAAATTACTGTTGAGCAATTTACAGAGTTATGAGAATATCTAGGTATGATCATGTATATAGGCATCACGTCCAAGACAAGTAGATCGACTCTTGCCTGCATCTACTACTATTACTCCACTCATCGACCGCTATCCAGCATGCATATAGAGTATTAAGTAAAAACAGAGTAACGCCTTAAGCAAGATGACATGATGTAGAGGGATAGACTCATGCAATATGAAGAAAACCCCATCTTGTTATCCTCGATGGCAACAATACAATACGTGCCTTGCTTCCCTTATTGTCACCGGGAAAGGACTCCGCAAGATTGAACCCAAAGCTAAGCACTTCTCCCATTGCAAGAAAGATCAATCTAGTAGGCCAAACCAAACTGATAATTCGAAGAGACTTGCAAAGATAACCAATCATACATAAATTAATCCAAAGAAGATTCAAATATTATTCATAGATAGACTTGATCATAAACCCACAATTCATCGATCTCAACAAGCACACCGCAAAAGAAGATTACATCGAATAGATCTCCACAAGAGTGGGGGAGAACATTGTATTGAGATCCAAAAAGAGAGAAGAAGCCATCTAGCTACTAACTATGGACCCGTAGGTCTGAAGTAAACTACTCACACTTCATCGGAGAGGCTATGGTGTTGATGTAGAAGCCCTCTGTGACCGATGCCCCCTCCGGCGGAGCTCCGGAACAGGCCCCAAGATGGTATCTCATGGATACAGAAAGTTGTGGCAGTGGAATTAGGGTTTTGGCTCTGTATCTGATTGTTTGGGGGTACGTGGGTATATATAGGAGGAAGAAGTACGTCAGTGGAGCAACAGGGGGCCCACGAGGGTGGAGGCGCGCTTGGTATGGTAGGGCGCGCCCCCTACCTCATGACCTCCTGTTACGTGCGTTGACATAGGCTCCAAGTCTCCTGAGTTGTATTCGGTGAAAAAATCACGTTCCCGAAGGTTTCATTCTGTTTGGACTCCGTTTGATATTCCTTATCTTCGAAACCCTAAAACAGGCAAAAACAACAATTCTGGGTTGGGCCTCCGGTTAATAGGTTAGTCCCAAAAATAATATAAAAGTGGATAATAAAGCCCAATAATGTCCAAAATAGTAGATAATATAGCATGGAGCAATCAAAAATTATAGATACGTTGGAGACGTGTCAAGCATCCCCAAGCTTAATTCCTGCTTGTCCTCGAGTACGTAAATGATAAAAACAGAATTTTTGATGTGGAGTGCTACTTGGCATAATTTTAATGTAATTCTTCTTAATTGTGGTATGAATATTCAGATCCAAAAGATTCAAGACAAAAGTTCATATTGACATAAAAATGATAATACTTCAAGCATACTAACTAAGCAATTATGTCTTCTCAAAATAACATGGCCAAATAAAGTTCATCCCTACAAAATCATATGGTTTAGTCATGTTTCATTTTCTTCACACAAGAATGCTATCATCATGCACAACCCCGATGACAAGCCAAGCAATTGTTTCATACTTTAGTAATCTCAAACCTATAAACTTTCATGCAATATATGAGCGAAGCCATGGACATAGCACTATAGGTGGAATAGAATATAATGAGGGGGATTATGTGCAGAAGACAAAAAGGAGAAAGTCTCACATCAACGAGGCTAATCAATGGGCTATGGAGATGCCCACCGATTGATGTTAATGCAAGGAGTAGGGATTGCCATGCAACAGATGCACTAGAGCTATAAATGTATGAAAGCTCAACAAAAGAAACTAGTGGGTGTGCATCCAACTTGCTTGCTCACGAAGACCTAGGGCACTTGAGGAGGCCCATTGTTGGAATATACAAGCCAAGTTCTATAATGAAAAATTCCCACTACTATATGAAAGTGATAACATGAGAGACTCTCTACTATGAAGATCATGGTGCTGCTTTGAAGCAAAAGTGTGGCAAAGGATAGTAACATTGTCCCTTCTCTCTTTTTCTCTCATTTTTTCTCTTTTTTTGGCCTTTTCTCTTTTTTATGGCCTTTCTATTTTTTTGGGCCTTCTCTTTTTTATGGCCTTTCTTCTTTCTTTTTTATATTCTTCACTTGGGACAATGCTCTAGAAAATGATGATCATCACACTTCTATTTATTTACAACTCAATGATTACAACTTGATACTAGAACAAAGATGACTCTATATGAATGCCTCCGGCGGTGTACCGGGATATGCAATGGACCAAGAGTGACATGTATGAAAGAATTATGAATGGTGGCTTTGCCACAAATACTATGTCAACTAGATGACCATGCTAAGCAATATGACAATGATGAATGTGTCATGATGAAAGAAATGATGGAAAGTTGCATGGCAATATATCTCGGAATGGCTATGGAAATGCCATAATAGGTAGGTATGGTGGCTGTTTTGAGGAAAATATAAGGAGGTTTATGTGTGAAAGAGCGTATCATATCACGGGGTTTGGATGCACCGGCGAAGTTTGCGCCAACTCTCAATGTGAGAAAGGGCAATGCACGGTACTGAAGAGGCTAGCAAGGATGGAAGGGTGAGAGTGCGTATAATCCATGGACTCAACATTAGTCATAAAGAACACACATACTTATTGAAAAAATCTACAAGTCATCAAAAACCTCGGTACTACGCGCATGCTCCTAGGGGGATAGATTGGTAGGAAAAGACCATCGCTCGTCCCCGACCGCCACTCATAAGGAAGACAATCAAATAACACCTCATGTTTCAAATTTGTTGCATAACGTTTACCATACGTGCATGCTACGGGACTTGCAAACCTCAACACTAGTATTTCTCAATTTCACAACTACTCAACTAGCACGACTTTGATATTATTACCTCCATGTCTCAAAACAATCATCAAGCATCAAACTTCTCTTAGTATTCAACACACTCATAAGAAAGTTTTATTATTAATCTTGCATACCAAGCATATTAGGATTTTAAGCAAATTACCATGCTATTAAGACTCTCAAAATAATCTAAGTGAAGCATGAGAGATCAATAGTTTCTATAAAACAAATCCATCACCATGCTCTAAAAGATATAAGTGAAGCACTAGAGCAAAATTATATAACTCAAAAGATATAAGCGAAGCACATAGAGTATTCTAACAAATTCCAAATCATGTATGGCTCTCTCAAAAGGTGTGTACAGAAAGGATGATTGCGGTAAACTAACAAGAAAAGACTCAAATCATACAAGACGCTCCAAGCAAAACACATATCATGTGGCGAATAAAAATATAGCTCCAAGTAAAGTTACCGATAGAAGTAGACGAAAGAGGGGATGCCTTCCGGGGCATCCCCAAGCTTTGGCTTTTAGGTGTCCTTAGATTGTATTGGGGGTGCCATGGGCATCCCCAAGCTTAGGCTCTTGCCACTCCTTGTTCCATAATCCATCAATCTTTACCCAAAACTTGAAAACTTCACAACACAAAACTTAAAGTAGAAAATCTCGTGAGCTCCGTTAGCGAAAGAGAATAAAAGATCACTTCAAGGTACTGTAATGAACTCATTATTTATTTATATGGGTGTTATACCTACTGTATTCCAACTTCTCTATGGTTTATAAACTATTTTACAAGCCATAGATTCATCAAAATAAGCAAACAACACACGGAAAACAGAATCTGTCAAAAACAGAACAGTCTGTAGTAATCTGCATCTAACGCGAGATCTGGAACCCCAAAAATTCTAAAATAAATTTCTGTACGTGAGGAATTTATCTATTAATCATGTGCAAAAAGAATTAACTAAATATCACTCTCCAAATAAAAATTACAGCAGTTCTTGTGAGCGCTATAGTTTCTGTTTTTTACAGCAAGTTCAACAAGACTTTCCCCAAGTCTTCCCAACGGTTCTACTTGGCACAAACACTAATTAAACACAAAAAAACACAACCAAAACAGAGGCTAGATAATTTATTTATTACTAAACAGGAGCAAAAAGCAAGGAATAAAAATAAAATTGGGTTGCCTCCCAACAAGCGCTATCGTTTAACGCCCCTAGCTAGGCATAACAAGCAAGAATAGATCTAGGTATTGCCATCTTTGGTAGGCAATCCATAAGTGGATCTCATAATAGATTCATAAGGTAATTTAATTTTCTTTCTAGGAAAGTGTTCCATGCCTTTCCTTCCTTCATAGCAATAATTACACCAATCGTTCTAAGGAAAGGTCTACCAAGAATAATAGGACATGAAGGATTGCAATCTATGCCAAGAACAATAAAATCTATGGGCACATAATTCCTACTTGCAAAAACTAAGAACATCATTAATTCTTCCCATAGGTTTCTTAATAGTGGAATCTGCAAGGTGCAAGTTTAGAGAGCAATCATCAAAATCATGGAAACCTAACAAATCACACAAAGTCTTGGGAATCGTGGAAACACTAGCACCCAAATCACATAAATCATGAATTCATGATCTTTAATTTTAACTTTAATAGTTGGTTCCCACTCATCATAAAGTTTTCTAGGGATAGAAACTTCCAAATCAAGTTTTTCTTCATAAGATTGCATCAAGGCATCAACGATATGTTTAGTAAACGCTTTATTTTGACTATAAGCGTGAGGAGAATTTAGCACAGCTTGCAACAAGGAAATACAATCAATCAAAGAGCAATTTTCATAGTTAAATTCCTTGAAATCCATAATAGTGGGTTTAGCAAGATCTAGGGTTTTAATTTCTTCAATCCCACTTTTATCAAATTTAGCATCAAGATCAAAAGATTCAGAATTCTTGGAACGCCTTCTAGGTAAAGGTGGATCATATTCAGTCCCATCATTATCAAGATTCATATTGCAAAACAAAGATTTAATAGGGTACACATCAATAACTTTTAGATCTTCATCATTATTTTCATAGCAGCTTGACTTAGCGGCCATCTTATTAACTAGGGTAGCCTGCTTATCCAAAATTTCAGCAGTTAATTTCTCAAGATGAGCAAGTTGGGATCTTAAACCATCGAATTCTTTAGACATATCATCAACCTCTTTATTCATAAAACTCATAAAACTTTTCTATTCCTTAAGCTCATTTCTGAAGAAACTATTATGTTCAAATTGCAAAACCATGAAACTCCTAACATTACTTTTGATTTCTTCTAACCTTTTAAGGTGAAGGTCACCAAATTTAGGTAGAGCCATCGTGACAAGCAAGCAAACAAAAAGCAAGCGGGCAAAAAGAGGCAAATAGAGGGAGGATAGAGAGAGGGCAAATAAAATGGCAAGGGTGAAGTGGGGAAGAGGAAAACGAGAGGCAAATGGAAAATAATGTAATGCGGGAGATAAGGGTATGTGATGGGTACTTTGTATGTTGACTTTTGCGTAGACCTCCCCAGCAACGGCACCAGAAATCCTTCTTGCTACCTCTTTTAGCATTGCGTTGGTTTTCCCCGAAGAGGAAGGGATGATGCAGCAAAGTAGCGTAAGTATTTCCCTCAGTTTTTGAGAACCAAGGTATCAATCCAGTAGGAGGCTACGCGCGAGTCCCTCGTACCTGCACAAAACAAATAAATCCTCGCAACCAATGCAAATATGGGTTGTCAATCTATCAGGACCCCGATTCTAAGTCACACCGATCTAGCATGTAACACCTCATATCACTTTGCGGCCTCACGCACGGTATTCCCAAGGGTGTCGCCTTACCATGGCCCGGGACCGTTTGAGCCTTTTGGCTCACGTATATGATAGTGTCGCTAGCATCCATATGACACAGAACCCGGGCCGACATGACTAGTCGTCAACCCAAAGTGGCACTAACTTACGGGGACAGGCATACATGAATCAACATCGAGCATGTCGGTCAGCAGCATGCGAATCCGGGCTGTAGCACTGGGCTAATAGGACTCCGGGAACCCGGGCTGTAGCAGGCTAGGAAGGACTCCGGATGTCACCGCGTGACATTTCCCCGAAGGGACATACACAAGAACGAAGTGAATCACATGCCGGCCAGTCAAGTGTTCCGAAGCAGTAGTGCTGGGCTAGCAGGACTCCGGTGAACCGGGCTGTAGCGGACTACTATGGCTCATGGAAGCACAAGACTACATTTCCCCATAAGAGAGGCTACCAAGGATAAACAACTCGGTTGTCGGATCCCACACATACCAAGCATTTCAAAATCATACACACAATATGCTCGATATATGCATATACAACATGGCATCACAACAAGACTCTATGACTCAGAGTATTTATTCATTAGGCTCCGAAGAACCAAGTATTGCAAACATGGGTCTCATGACCCCACATACAGAGCATACAAGCAACAAGCACATGCAGAAGCTTAACTTGTTTGAGTACAGACAACTACAAATGGAAAAGGCTGAGAAGCCTGACTATCTACAAGATCCTGCCGAGGGCACAAGATCGTAGCTGAGGCAACAAGCTAAACATCGAAGCCCACGCAAAACTACTAGCGAGACTGAAGTCTCTCTGCAAAACATAAAATAAGCAAACGTGAGTACAAATGTACCCAGCAAGACTTACATCAGATCTATCTACATATGCATCATTATCAACAAAGGGATGGTGGGGTTTAACTGCAGCAAGCCAGCTTTTAACTCAGTGGCTAACCTGAACTACGACTGCAAGTACCTCTTTTGAGGTGGCGCACACGAGTCCACATATTCACCATATCAATACTCCACTATGGATCTGCTCCCGTCTCCCTACGAGAAGGCCATCCATAGCACTCATGCTTATCTTGCGCATTTTAGAGTATCCACTTTCACTTGTCTATGAACTATGCAAGGGGTCCAAGTTTCCATATCCGAGGAATCCGGCTATTCAAATAGATAATGATAACCCTGCAGGGGTGTACTTCTTCACACACGCTCTCGCCACTTACCACCATTTACACGTCGTGTACCTCGGCAACCTTCAAGCGGAAGCCTGGCGAGGGAGTCGGCCACGACCTGACTAACCACACAAGTCTCTCGTCCAGGTTTATCACCTATTCGGGTTCCATCCGCAAGGAGATCCGGCCGGGGTGTCGCTCACGGCCCCAAACGATGTGTGCAGGGTTCCCAAGCCCACCATCCGGGTGCCACTTGGTACACCGTGCCACTGTGCCTAGTCTGTCCCAAGCCCACCTGTACCGGGTGCCACTTGGTAGACTACTAACACTACCTACAAACACCAGAAACTAGTTGCAACTCCTGGACAGAGATCGATTTGATTAATAAGCCGAGAGGGGCCGAGTTACCAGAACCCATTGTGTGGTAGTAACTGTTCATGGATCACAAACACAGAACTCAGTTCCTGAGAACGGCTGCAATGAGACAACCCACCATGTACTCCTACATGGCCTCTCACCTCCACCTTTACCAAATTGTGTTCACACACTTAGCTCTCAACAGTAGGACATGTTCACCATGTTCCAATTCATTCCTGGTGAATCAGACCTGACTCAACTCTAAGCAGTAGCAGGCATGACAACAAGCATGAATGAGTAGGCACATCAGGGCTCAAACAATTCCTACTCATGCTAGTGGGTTTCATCTATTTACTGTGGCAATGACAGGTCATGCAGAGGAAAGGGGTCCAACTACCGCATCATGTAACAGTTGAATCGTTGTTGTCCTAATGCAGTAAAAGAGAGCAGGAGCGAGAGAATGGGATTGTATCGGAATGAACAAGGGGGTTTTGCTTGCCTGGCACTTCTGAAGATAGTATAGTTCTTCATCAGTGTCATCGATCACATCGTCAAAACCACGTCTATCGAGAGGGGACAAACACCATCAAACAAGGAAGGACACAATCAATGCAATGCAACAATTATGATGCATGATTATGACATGGCAATATGATGTGATTTGGCCTAATGCAACTAGCAACACAATTAAGTGTAGTTGGTTTGAACCCAAGGTTCAAATCCAAACTCCACATATGGTTATTTAAATTCCATTCATTTGATTTGTCCTAAACAGTAGCCAAAAGTTGTTCTAACATGCATGAAAATGGTACAGATGGATAGATTGGATTTTTCTGATCATTTTTCATATATAATTTATTTCATTCTGAGCTACGGTTGATTTAATATGATTTTTAGAAGTTTTGGGTATTTTCTGAAAATAATAAATCATTTCTGATTTATTTCAAAATTCCAGAAAGTATTTACCGCGTCAGCCTGACGTCATGACGATGTCAGCAAGTCAACAGGGCTGGTTCGGGTCAAACCTGACATGTGGGGGCCACAGTTAGTGCCACAGGGCTGATTAGCTCGCTGACCAGTGGGCCAGGACAACGACCACATCAGCAGGGTCAACTCTGACGGGTGGGTCACGCTGGGTTAATCTAAACTAAACAGGAATTAAAACCCGAGGTTAATTAGGGTGTGGGGCCCATGTGTCAGTGGATGTGGGGTTGGTTAGCGGGGTTATTAGCAGGTGGTTAGGTGCTAATGACGGTGCCACGTCGGCCTCGCCAGAGTTCGGCCGGCGGTGACCAAACCCGCGGCGGCAATTCGCCGGACCTACACTACAGGTGGCGGATGGATGTGCGGAGACCACCAGGACGAAGCCCAGGCTCGGCAGCATCCAGAAGAGGCGATGGATCGACGCGGGGTGGTCGGAGATCGCCGGAACGGGGCTCGCGGCGGCGCGGGAGTTTGGCTGTTTGCGGGGTTGGTACTACGGTGCACGAGAGGGCGAGCTGGTGGGCGTTATCGGCTCCTGGGAGCACGGTGAGTTCGGTGACACGCTCGAATGCGAGCACCAGCGACTGTGGCTGCAGCGGCGACATGGACGGCGGTCGAAAGCTCACGGCTCCGGCGATTGGCGTGGCTAGAGCGAGCAAAATCGCGCGGGGAGAGAGGTGAATTGTTGGTGTCAAAACCGGCGGATCTTGGGTAGGGGGTCCCGAACTGTGCGTCTAGGCGGATGGTAACAGGAGACAAGGGACACGATGTTTTTACCCAGGTTCAGGCCCTCTCGATGGAGGTAAAACTCTACTCCTGCTTGATTAATATTGATGATATGGGTAGTACAAGAGTAGATCTACCACGAGATCAAGGAGGCTAAACCCTAGAAGCTAGCCTATGGTATGATTGTTGTTCGTCCTATGGACTAAAACCCTCCGGTTTATATAGACATCGGAGAGGGCTAGGGTTACACAGAGTCGGTTACAATGGTAGGAGATCTACATATCCGTATCGCCAAGCTTGCCTTCCACGCCAAGGAAAGTCCCTTCCGGACACGGGACGAAGTCTTCAATCTTGTATCTTCATAGTCCAGGAGTCCGGCCGAAGGTATAGTCCGGCTATCCGGACACCCCCTAATCCAGGACTCCCTCAGTAGCCCCTGAACCAGGCTTCAATGACGACGAGTCCGGCACGCAGATTGTCTTCAGCATTGCAAGGCGGGTTCCTCCTCCAAGTACTTCATAGAAGATTTTGAACACAAAGGTAGTGTCCGGCTCTGCAAAATAAGTTTCCACATATTGCCATAGAGAGAATAATATTTACACAAATGTAATCTACTGACGTATTCCATAGCGTGATATCACACCACGGCCAAGTCTTTATTCGAATCATTTTACTGTCCCACCTCAGCGCGCTTAGCGAGGCGGTTTCCTTGGCACGTCTTGTCAAAGCAGAGATCGTGTCCCCTTATTCCGGGATTCTCATCAATACGAGCGTGGGTAACCCAACCGCGCCATTGATGACGGCGCTTGGGAGATAAGCGAGTTTTACCAGGCTGGTGGGGACGCATAATCACGTCCGCCCATATAAGGGGATAAGAATCCACCTTTTCATCCACGCCTTCTTCCTCCTTTGCCTATCCATTTCCGCGCACTCGAGCTCCAGCGCCCAAGTCCGCACGCCCCACCTCAACCTTCTCCAGCCATGTCCGGAGCGGGAGGCAAGTGGATGGTCTCCTCCGTCACGGAGGGACATATCAAAAAACTGAGGAAGGCCGGATACTTGTCTAACGACATTGTGCACCGGCTTCCCGAAGAGGGACAGCTCATCCCCACCCCTAGGCCCCATGAGAGGGTGGTGTTCCTCCCCCATTTCCTCCACGGAATGGCTTCCCTCTCCACCCATTTGTCCGGGGGCTCAAGTTCTACTATGGCCTGGATTTCCACGATCTGGCCCCGAACTTTGTCCTCAACATCTCGGCGTTTATCGTCGTGTGCGAGGCTTTCCTCTGCATCCGCCCCCATTTCGGCCTATGGCTCAAGACTTTCAATGTCAAGCCGAAGGTGGTGCACGGCACCCAGGCGGAGTGCGGAGGTGCCATGGTGGGCAAGATGCCCAATGTCCTATGGCTCGAGGGCTCCTTCGTGGAGACCCTAAAGGGGTGGCAATCGGGGTGGTTTTACATCACCGAGCCGCGCGACCCTTAATGGGTCGCAGCCCCCGAGTTCCGATCCGGACCCCCTACGCGGCTCACCTCCTGGAAAGAGACGGGCCTGTCGTGGGGTAAAAAAGGAGAGCTGACCGGACTCCAAACATGCGTCCAAACCTTGGTGGACAAGAAGCTCAAACTTGTCAACGTAGTCCAGGTTATGCTCATCCGCCGGATCCTCCCGTGTCAACAACGGGCTTTCAACCTGTGGGAGTTCGACCCGGCGCAGCACCGAACTCTGAGCAGGCTCTTCAACATGACGTACGAAGATGCCTGGAAGGTGCTTTTTAAGGGCGCCGAGGCCCCCGCATCCGCTACCGAGGATCGCGGATTCAGCACACAGCGTCACGCTAGTGCGGTAAGCTATTTTTACCTTTTACAGTGTATTAGTTTTTCATAGTTTGACTCCATGCGGGATCTAAGCTCCCTTACCTTTAACAGGATTGGCAGGAGACGTCCGGACAGATCAACTGTCCGGCTCCTTTGCCCGAAGGCCCAGCGGATGCTCGCTTGGCGAAGCTGCTGGTTCCGACACTCTATGTGGTGCCGGAGAAGAAGGCCAAGAAGACGGCCATGGGGACTCGAAAGAGTGCCCGACGCCTAGAGGTGTCAGATTCATCATCTGACGACTCCGAGACGCACTCCTCCCGTGAAGACGAGGAGGAGGAATAAGAGACCTCTCCCCCTCCCGCGGGGGGAGGGAAGAAAAGGAAGGCCGCCCCAACTGGGGAGGCTGAAGGGTCCAAGAAGGGGAAAATCCTTCCTCCGGACTACTCCACCAACTCCGACGAGGGCGAAGAGGAGTGGCCGCTCAGGGCCAAGCCCCTGGCGAAATCGTAAGTACCCGGATACCAGAGTGATTCATAGTATTCCTCCATTGCACAGCTTTTCCTTACGTCGAACATGTTTATGCAGTCCACCCAAAGACCGGCTCGACGTGTCGTCGAGCGGTTCCCTGGATTCGTCGGATGTGAATTCGCTTTCGACGGCTACCTGCCCCCACCCTACAGACGACACGGAGGTGGCATCCCAACAGGTTCCAAGCCAGGAGGAGGTGGTCCTGGAGGCGCCGCAAGGCGACCTCTCGGACTCCAGGCATAAAGGGGATAGAACCCCCAAGGGCTCCAAGTCCGGCCTTGAGCCGGACACCGCGCCGGAACCTTCAACGGTTCCGGACTCCGGTAGGCGGCCTCCTTCCAAGAGGAGCAAGCTTACCGAGCCGGTGCCCTCCGTCCAACCGGAGGCACCGGACAATTTGTTGGAGGTGCTTAACGGCGCCTCCATCAACGAGGAGCACCACACTATTATGAGTGCGGTGATCCAGAAGGTTCAGTCCGCCAAGAGCGGATTGACTGAAGCCTGTGCCAGCCTTCTAACAGGCTTTGAGGTAAGTAAAGAATATGTAAAAATATTACCGCATAGACAGTAGCCCCTGATGCTCTGTTCGGCGTTCGGAAAGAAAAGCCGAATAGAGGATCTAATAACATTCGCAGGAGTCTAACATAATCAAGTCAATATGCGTATGCAGGCTTCGCTGCTGGCCTCCGCCGCACTGACTGCGGAGGTGGATATGCTGAAGCAAAACCTCGCGCGGTCCGAGAACGAGTTCGGCCATGCCAAGAGGCAACTCGAGGAGAAGGAAGGTAAGTAATACCTTGCGCAAGTATATAGAGAAGATGTGGTTGCAAAAAATGGCAGGATCAACGTGCTATTATAGGGGCCATGACCGAGGTGGCAACCCTTAAGAAAGCACTGTCCGAGGCCGAAAACAGAGCGGCCGCGGAGCACACAGAGAGAGGGAAGCAGGAGGCGCGGGTGGAGGAGGTGCAGAAAGAGCTCCAGGCTCTTGTGAAAAAACACGAGAGTTTGGAGCTTGACTCAAAGACGCAAGCGTCCGAGCTTGCGGCAGCCCTCGAAAGCGCGAAGTCTGCCAAGGCCGAAGCCTAGAAAGCCCTCCAATAAATTGAAGCGATGAAGAAGATAGCGGCAGGTAAGGCATTCATTATGCAAAGCAAGCACGTGAAAGTGAATTACTTGTTACTTACCCGAGTCCGGAGCTCTCCAGGAGCATTCGCAGATTTGCCCCGCAGTGCGTCTGATGCCGCCGCCTACTACCGATCCGAGGAGGGGAGCTCGACGGAGAAGGTGTTCTGGTCTTAGTATGCTGAGGCCGGACACCTGGTGCCTTTGAGCGACCAGCTGAAGCAAATGGTCGAGCTCCACAAGGTGGCCGAACAGGCCATAAAGGGCCTCATAGTTCGGCTTTGGCCTGGAGAGGCTCTGCCTGGGAGCTACTTCAGGCTGGTGAGGAGGCTGGTGGATGCCTGTCCACGGCTTGAAGTAATCAAGTGCTCCGTCTGCATCGAAGGTGCCCGTAGGGCGCTTGCCCGTGCTAAAGTGCACCGGGGCAAGATGAATGCGGAGAAGCTGGTGAAGGACGGGCCACCGCCGGGGAAGGAGCATCGCGCCCCGGAAGCGTATTATGAGGGAGTCCTGAAGGGTGCCCGCCTTATAGCGGATGAATGCTCCAAAGATGTAATTTTTGAGTAAACTCGCATTTGTGATCCTATACGCTGAAAACTTGTTCATATGCGCTAAGCAACGCTTTTGAATTTAAAATATTACCTTCTGTGCGGCCGTTTATCAAATTTGAGAGATGGTGAGTCGTCGGCTTCTGCCCCCATGCCATGAGTGCTGGGGTGTTCGGGATAAACATGAGCGCTCTTTTTCCCATTCTTGGGTCCTTCGAGGGAGGCGCTCAACACAACGAACAAGGCAATCGGACTATAATGCGTGAACACTCTCACTTAGCCATAGAATTCTATAATTTTAAATTTTGGTGAAGCCCCTAGTGTTCGGAAGACTGAGTTCGGGGCGCTATCCACGCCTAGGCCGGACAAAGGCGACTCCTCGCTCTAAGTGGCATAAGTCTTTAGGGACTCGAAAATCTCTCGAACAACGACCTGCTCTCGCCTCATCATGACAATCAGTTTTAGCTTTCTCTACTGAGGTGCTTAGCCCAGCTCAACTGGGGCACAATCGTAGTAGTTCTCCTAGTGCTACCTTAGCCGATATAACGGAACCTAAGGTACCGAAACATAGGAGCCAGGCAAACCCAACTATTGACCCAAGACATGATTCGGAGCCGATGCATATAATGCTATAAGTTCGGGGTGCCGCACTTGTGAAAGTGTTCGGACTTCTCACATCGTATTGTGGGGTACTTAAGCCCCTGGCGCATTGGCCGTACCAAAGTGTACGGGTGCAACATGTCATTAATGAACATATATTCGTAAAAAAGAGTAATGCAATAATAGACGGAAGCTGTGCATTGTTTATTTAAAAAAGCTGCAATCAAAGCAAAACGATACAAATAGTGCAATAAGCAAAAGATGGGACTATTTAACATGTTCTTTCCAGGGGCGAGCTGCGGAATGGTATGTGAAACAGGTATACTGCTCGTTATAGAGACCACCTTAGAGTTCCATAGTTCGGCGTAGCTTTCTGCTTCCCTGGTTGTATCGTTTGTGTGGCAATTGTACTGCCGGACAAGCCTTCCGAAGAATGGAGTCCTGAAAATAAGAGAAAATTAAGAAATCGGCAGCCCCTAGTGCGGTTTAAGCCGCGTTTCGGGCGTGCCGTGATGGTGCCCCTCCCCCTGTGCCCATGGTATTTGCAGAGCGTAGTTATGTACGCGCAACACTGGTTTCGCAAGTTCGCAAGGGCTGGGGTTGGGGCCGCATTGCTACGCTTGCTCAGAACGTGCCAGGCGGTCTTGTTGTAGGTTACTCCGGGCGCGCTTGACGGTGTCCAGACGTTTAATGGCCGGACTGGAGAATTGCCTTGAGAGGCTGCTTTGTACTTCCGTTGCGATAGCCGCCGTAGCTCCTGCGTTCGGAGAGAGCGTTCGGTGTTTCCATTGACCGTGATGACTCCTCGAGGGCCTGGCATCTTGAGCTTGAGGTATGCGTAGTGCGGCACCGCATTGAACTTGGCAAATGCGGTTCGCCCGAGCAGTGCGTGATAGCCACTGCGGAACGGGACTATGTCGAAGATTAACTCCTCGCTTCAGAAATTATCCGGAGATCCGAAGACCGCTTCAAGTGTAACTGAGCCTGTACAGTTGGCCTCTACACCTAGTATGACGCCTTTGAAGGTCGTTTTAGTGGGTTTAATCCTCGAGGGATCGATGCCCATTTTCCGCACTGTATCCTGGTAAAGCAGGTTCAGGCTGCTGCCGCCGTCCATAAGGACTCTAGTGAGAAATCCGTCAATAATTGGGTCTAGAACCAATGCGGCGAATCCGCCATGACGGATGCGAGTGGGGTGGTCCCTTCGATCAAAAGTGATTGGGCAAGAAGACCATGGGTTGAACTTTGGGGCGACTGGCTCCATCGCGTATACGTCCCTTAGCGCATGCTTGCGCTCCCTCTTGGGGATGTGGGTTGCGTATATCATGTTCACCGTCCGCACTTGTGGGGGAAAACCTTTCTGTCCACTGTTGTTCGGCGGCCGGGGCTCCTCCTCGTCATCGCTATGCAGCCCCTTGTCTCTGCTTTCGACATTTAGCTTACCTGCCTGCTTGAACACCCAACAATCCCTGTTGGTGTGATTGGCTGGTTTTTCGGGGGTGCCATGTATCTGGCATGAGCGGTCGAGTATTCGGTCCAAACTAGACGGGCCCGGAGTATTTCTTTTGAATGGATTTTTCCGCTGACCAGGTTTAGAGCCTCTGAATCCGGCATTAACTGCCGTATCCTCAGCATTGTCGCCGTTAATGCGGCGCTTTTGCTTATTGCGACGCGACCTGCCATTGCTGTTCTTGGTATCCGAATTACTAGGGCTCTTTGTCATGTTATTGCTGCGAGCTAGCCAGCTGTCTTCTCCCGCGCAAAAGCGAGTCATAAGTGTCGTGAGGGATGCCATATATTTCGGCTTTTCCTGTCCTAGGTGCCGTGCAAGCCACTCGTCGCGGATGTTATGCTTGAAGGCTGCTAGGGCCTCTGCGTCCGGACAGTCGACGATTTGATTTTTCTTGGTTAGGAACCATGTCCAGAATTGTCTGGTCGATTCCTCTGGCTGCTGAATTATGTGGCTTAGGTCATCGGCATCTGGTGGTCGCACATAAGTGCCCTGGAAATTGTCGAGGAATGCGGCTTCCAGGTCCTCCCAACAACCAATTGATTCTGCTGGCAAGCTGTTAAGCCAATGCCGAGCTGGTCCTTTAAGCTTGAGTGGAGGTATTTGATGGCGTGTAGGTCATCACCGCGGGCCATGTGGATATGAAGGAGATAGTCCTCGATCCATACCGCAGGATCTGTTGTGCCATCGTATGATTCGATGTTCATGGGTTTGAAACCCTCGGGGATTTGATGATCCATTACTTCATCTGTGAAGCATAGTGGGTGTGCGGCGCCTCTGTATTGGGCTATATCACGACGCAGCTCCAACGAGCTTTGTCTACTGTGTTCGGCCCGGCTGGATTTACTATATCCGGCGTGACGAGTACCGTCTCGTGCCATGGGGCGCCCACGCGATCCGTAGATCGATCTTGTTTGCCTTGCCTTGTCTTCCAATATATCTCACAGGTCTGGCGCGTTTTCCCGTTCCTTGGTATTTTTTAAGCGGCGCCGGCGTGCGGCTTGAGTGGAGGGCCGAGAGGCCTCTCTGTCGCGGCCACGGGGTGGCCGGTCGGCCGCATCATGCGCTGGTGATGTAGGTTTAGGTTCCTCCTCTAATTGGGGTAGCAACATGCGCTTTGGGTAGCTCTTGGAGGGGCGTTCGAGTTCATACTCTTCGGCCGCAAGGACTTCAGTCCATCTATCGGCTAGCAAATCTTGATCAGCTCTAAGCTGTTGCTGTTTTTTCTTGAGGCTACTCGCCGTGGCCATAAGCCTACGTTTGAAACGCTCTTGTTCGACGGAATCCTCCGGCATGACAAATTCGTCGTCGTCGAGGCTTGCCTCGTCTTCGGAGGGAGGCATATAATTATCGTCCTCGACCTCTCTGTCTGCCGCTCTCTCATGAGGGCTGGCTTCTCCATCCTCCTATGCTGAATCTTGCTGGAGGTGGTTGTCTTCGGCACTGTCCGGGGTGTTATTATCTCCCGTGCCGGAATCACCGTTTTTTGCTTTGGCGGGATTTAGAGCGGCGCCGCTAACGCCGGCGCTTAGGCTGCTTCTTGGAGGGGTCATCCTCCGCTGTTCCATCGCCATTGCCTTCTTTTGGGGTGTCCACCATGTATATATCATACGGCGGGTGGCTTTCCAGTGCCCTATAGGAGCTGGTTCTTGATCGTCTCCTGCATCGGCGTCCATATCGTCGATGTCTTCGGAGTCAAAGTCAAGCATGTCGGTTAAATCATCGACAGTGGCTATGAAGTGGGTGGTGGGTGGGCTTTGAATTTCTTCATCATCTGCATCCCAACCTAGCTGACTATAGTCTGGCCAGGGCTCTCCTGATAAACAAAGAGACTTTAGTGAATTTAGAATATCGCCAAAGGGCGAGTGCTGAAAGATGTCTGCGGCGGTGAACTCCATGATCGGCGCCCAATCGGGTTCGATCGGTAGGGGCTCGGAGTCTGGAGAGGAGTCCGGCTCCTTGGAGTCACGGGCTTTGTAGAGAATAGGGCTGGTGTTTGGCTCGATCGCCATAGAGATTGCAGCCCCCGAGGCGGTGTCCAACCACCCATCCTCGATTGGCGCAATTGGCTCCGAATTAAGGGTCGGAGCTGACGCAGGTGCGGCCTCCAGGGCACTGTTCAGCGGCAGAGCTAGATCATGCCCATCGTGACAGTGCGGCGTGCTCGGCTGTGGCTCGAATCCGTCGAAGATCAAGTCTCCGCGGAGGTCAGCCGTGTAGCTCAAACTTCCAAATCTGACCTGATGGCCAGGGGCATAGCTTTCGATCTGCTCCAGATGGCCAAGCGAATTGGCCCACAGTGCAAAGCCGCCGAATACGAAGATCTGTCCGGGGAGAAAGATCTCACCCCGGATCGCATCGCTGTTGATGATCAGAGAAGCCATCGGGCCTAAAAGTGACGACACAGAGGAACTCTCAATGAAAGCACCAATGTCGGTGTCAAAACCGGCGGATCTCGGGTAGGGGGTCCCGAACTGTGCGTCTAGGCGGATGGTAACAGGAGACAAGGGACACGATGTTTTTACCCAGGTTCGGGCCCTCTCGATGGAGGTAAAACCCTACTCCTGCTTGATTAATATTGATGATATGGGTAGTACAAGAGTAGATCTACCACGAGATCAAGGAGGCTAAACCCTAGAAGCTAGCCTATGGTATGATTGTTGTTCGTCCTACGCACTAAAACCCTCCGGTTTATATAGACACCGGAGAGGGCTAGGGTTACACAGAGTCGGTTACAATGGTAGGTGATCTACATATCTGTATCGCCAAGCTTGCCTTCCACGCCAAGGAAAGTCCCTTCCGGACACGGGACGAAGTCTTCAATCTTGTATCTTCATAGTCCAGGAGTCCGGCCGAAGGTATAGTCCGGCTATCCGGACACCCCCTAATCCAAGACTCCCTCAGGAATCGAAGAGGAGCTCACGGTGGCGTCGACGATAGTCTCAGTGGACTCGGGGACGGCTTGGTGACGACGAAACAACGGCGGCGATCTCGGGCGGCCGACGATGAAGACAACGACGGTAGCGATGTTCCAGGCTCTCCCGGCTCGTGTGGGTCGTCGAGGACGAAGAAGACAACATGGCTGAGCTCTCCAACACGACAGGCGGTCGAGGGGACAGCGGGGAGCGCGTGGCCAGCGAACGGCGGCGACGGTGACTTTCGGTTTCGGAAGAGAGAGAGGCGGCAAAGGCGGGGATGAGGATGGAAGAGAGTGAGCGAGGGGTCAGGGGGGTGTGTGGCGTCTCCAGGGCGTCCCGGGGAAGCGGCAAGCAGGAGCTGGCGGAGAGAGGGCGTGCGCGGGGCGACCACATGCCCAGTCCTTCTGGCAGAGGAGGAAGATGACAAGGGGGCGCTGCTGGGCTGGGCTGACCACTTAGGCGGCAGGTAAGCGCCAGGTAGGTCTTCTGCCTCTCTTTTTTAAATTGTTACCGTTTTCTATTTTTGTTCTGTTTGTTTTGATTTAGTAGGAGTACTAAACAAATTTATTTGCTTATGTAAATTATTGTATGGACTAGAGATATTATTCTAGAGCCCCATAATAATTTCCAAAATTATTGGGCATGTATTTCTTTTATAACAGAAATAAAGCCAATTCAAATACATTATGATTTAATTCAAATGCCCAAAATAAATATTTCTGTGACTCCAAAAATATTGGTTTGAATTTTACCTCTTACCAATATTTTCACAGAGTAACAGGAACATTTCCTTGGACTCATTTGATGAGAATTAAATGTTGATTATTTTTAGAGGTCTTCTGAGGCTTTTGAAAATTCCTCAATTCAAATTTCATTTGAATTTAAACATGATGCTCACATGAAGGGCTAGCCTAGTGCATACCAGAACTAGGGATGTGACAGCTCACCCCTACTAAACAAGAATCTCGTCCCGAGATTCAAGTCGTGAGATAGGAAGACATAGGGACACAAGCTAACATAATCTTCACGATCCAGATGTCTTTCTCGAGGATGTTGATTCATTGGATGACCTTGATCTCGACGTCTTGCTTTGAGAACTACATCCAACATGACAACGAGTAGAAAGGGAGAATTTAGAAGAAATGATCTTCCTGAGGTTCGAGCAACTTAGGATCATCTTAATGATCACAAGATCAACTCATGAAATGAGACATGGAAACATCTCTGGAGCTGAGAGGCAAAACATGCATCAGGAGGGACGGAAGAAACAATTTGACGAGGGTTTCAAAGTAGTAAGGAAAAATTGCCATGATTCCATAACGGAGTACCTTAGGGAAGGTGACTCGTGGAATTACTCGCTTAAGTGGCAAAAAGAATTACTTTTGATATCTAGATCATTGAAACTTTTTATACCAGCCTAAGGCAAATCACAACAATGGTTTGGCGGAGTTCAAATGGATGATGTGGACTACCTTGTTGAAGACAACCCGATGGATGATTTCTGCTTATCATCGGAAATGGAAGGGACCCATGGTAGACTGACAAAATGACGGGTGCAAGCTAGAAACAAAAAGCAAATGCTGGGAATGACCCAACCATCATACCTGCCTGAGATTCAGATCTGGTTGGTAACATGATAATTTAGATAGCATGTCTGGAAAAAGAAAGGTAGCAACACAAATCGACGAGATGGCGTTGCGAGATTCTCGAGAATGAACTACGATAGCAAGCTCCAAAACATGAGCTGGTTCTGCTACAAACATGTGAACACGCTGTCCCAGACAAGCATGACCACATGGTAGTCTTACAACAAAACACTACCGAGTTCTAGTTGGGAACCATCATCGAGGATATTGGAATCTTGTACATAAACTAGTATTCGCACATCAACTCCTTTTCCCTCGAACAAATCAATCAGTGGTTTGGTGTGCGAGGAACACATATGGAGTGGAGGCGGCCAACCTATCAATCCATAGAGCACTTCACACGTGCATGACTAACTTGGGATGATTCCAAAGGAGGCAAAAATAAACTTTCTCGAATTTGCGGCGGCAACTTGCACCAAATGCACATGAATTAGAGGCAGTCACTTCTTTCACCCAAACATATGCTTCATGAGCTAGCATGAAGAAATGCTTTCAAAAGTTTCCAACACTAGCTTAATGTTCAACATGAATCATGGAGGAGATAAAGACATTGTCGATGGGCTCAACAACAATTTATCAAGATTTCCATAAGATGGGGTTACATGGTTATGTGAACAATATGACAGCATTGATCAGGACAAAAGATGTAATGATGTATGCTCGAGGGATCAACCACAAGTAAGACAACATTACGACATCGTTGGTACTGATTTGATTTGGTGATAGCCCATACTCAAATCAAAGTTTTGATAAGACAATAGGTCCAACAACTGATCACAGGGACCAATCGATGAAGATATCATCTTTCTTCAACTAACACACAAACACATGGATATCCTTTTGGATCGAACTAAGTTAGGCAAGCTTTATCTTCCAACTCTCCAAATTGTTGTTTGGCTTAACCAACTAGCTCAGGGGTATCCAACACAGATTCTTAGAGAAGGAGTGGTTTATGGAAAAACCAACTTGATCACGAACTCCACATAGCAGTCAGGTGACAACCTGGTAATACTTCCGAGAAGATATTTGGAAAATCACGAACCACCGATATGTCACTAAGCTCGAGAACAATCTTGCTTATCAGGCAAGACGATATGATCAAATAAGCAAGGATTGGCACTATCCTAACTCATTGATCGAAAAATGCACTGGAAATAAGGCTAGGTAGCACGATCGACCTTAGGGTGATGATTCAAAAATCAACACGCTAAGAATGAGGTTATTGTCCATTAACCACCAAGCAACGGGGTTGCTAGGAGTATTGATTTCACACACCATGATTCAATTGTCGGTATTCCGGTTATAATAACACGGAGACCTAGCAATGAACGATGATGGCGAGAAGTATCACTATATCTAGAGTTCATAGGAGGTGGTGCAATTCCCATGGCAACCTTGACATCAAGACGGTAATACTTCAGGGTAGAACAGAATCAAAAGCTGGATTGGCATTTTGATCTGCGGAATACAACTACTTTGACCCAATCCTGGATATGGATGAGGTACTGGAGTTTGTTTCTCCTAGTCATTCTGGAATAGAATGGCTTGACGGACCACAAGAATAATAGACACTGACGAACACGATGGCACAACTATTCCTGACTATCACTTGATAGACGGAGGTCAGGGTACAACTAAAGAGGGACAACTCAAAGGAACATATGTTTTTCTGAGTTGTGGATGCATAGATTAGTATGTCGAGCGAAGCTCAACATTTCTCTCGAATAACCCATGCGGAAAGGGTAGAACTGGCAGATTCACAATGTAGAATGGAGAACTCATGAAGAGCACTCTCATTGTGATCTTTTGGTTCAAAAGAACTTCTGCCATAAGCAGTTCATGATATTTGGAAGAAAGAAATACCATGGACCTCGAGGACTATCACAAAGGTTACTAATATCCTAAAGGTACGAGCAACACTATCCACACGAGGTACATAGAATGAATCTTGGGTCAAGAACCCAGGAGTAGAATGCCTACTAACTAAGTAGCATCACAGGATGCTTTCGAGAATGATGGCCAGAATAATCACACTGGGAACACAAAACATGGCTAGATTACTAAATGATTCACTAAGGCACATAGGGTCATAATAATAGCTCCAACATATATGCCGAGGCAACGGAGTACCTCAACACACCGATTAGTGTCCTTAATCTGGCCCAAGGAAACATCGATAACGGAAAGAAAGGATTTGCAAATGCATCAGATTATTTCGAAACCTGGGATGACTCGGACAACATAACAGCTGTAAATGCTCAAAACGATTTGAGACATCCGGCAAAATGGCGGCATAACCACTCAACATCATAATAACAAGGTCCTGAGATTAACTAACAACACACGGAAGTGGTAGGAACTGAACTGGGGCTTGAAACCATCAATCCTATAAGTCTATGGACTAGTAACACGTGAACCTGATAGAAAGATGAGAAGCCTAGTTCTTAATCCCCGCGGAAAAGAAGAGGGTGACTCAGATCAGAAGGGCATAAGGTAAAGGAGTAAAAAGAGCCCTACATTCCCTTCCACAATCAATTCCCTTATATAACTAAAGCATTTCTAGACTCAACTTCGACCAGTTGGCTTGGTAATCCTACAGGCAGTCAGGCTCTGATACCAAAGCTGTCAGGACCCCGATTCTAAGTCACACCGATCTAGCCTGTAACACCTCATATCACTTTGCGCCCTCACGCACGGTATTCCCACGGGTGTCGCCTTACCATGGCCCGGGACCATTTGCTCCTTTTGGCTCACGTATATGATAGTGTCGCCAGCATCCATATGACACAGAACCCAGGCCGACATGACTAGTCGTCAACCCAAAGTGGCACTAACTTACAGGGACGGGCATACATGAATCAACATCGAGCATGTTGGTCAGCAGCGTGCGAATCCGGGCTGTAGCACTGGGCTAACAGGACTCCGGGAACCCGGGCTGTGGCAAGCTAGGCAGGACTCCGGATGTCACCGCGTGACATTTCCCCGAAGGGACAGACACATGAACGAAGTGAATCACATGCCGGCCAGTCAAGTGTTCCGGAGCAGTAGTGCTGGGCTAGCAGGACTCCGGTGAACCGGGCTGTAGCGGACTACTATGGCTCATGGAAGCACAAGACCACATTTCCCCATAAGAGAGGCTACCAAGGATAAACAACTAGGTTGTCGGATCCCACACATACCAAGCATTTCAAAATCATACACACAATATTCTCGATATATGCATATACAACATGGCATCACAACAAGACTCTACGACTCAGAGTATTTATTCATTAGGCTCCGAAGAACCAAGTATTGCAAACATGGGTCTCATGACCCCACATACAGAGCATACAAGAAACAAGCACATGCGGAAGCTTAACTTGTCTGAGTACAGACAACTACAAATGGAAAAGGCTGAGAAGCCTGACTATCTACAAGATCCTGCCGAGGGCACAAGATCGTAGCTGAGGTAACAAGCTAAACGTCGAAGCCCACGCAAAACTACTAGCGAGACTGAAGTCTCTCTGCAAAACATAAAATAAGCAAACGTGAGTACAAATGTACCCATCAAGACTTACATCAGATCTATCTACATATGCATCATTATCAAAAAAGGGATGGTGGGTTTTAACTGCAGCAAGCCAGCTTTTGACTCAGTGGCTAACCTGAACTACAACTACAAGTAACTCTTTTGAGGTGGCGCACATGAGTCCACATATTCACCATATCAATACTCCAGTATGGATCTGAAAGTGCGTTATATCGACTAGAGGGGGGGGGGGTGAATAGGCGATTTTTATGAAAGTCTTCAAAACGTGGGAGTTATGAAGACAAACAGTGAAGATTTTGCCTATTACTAAGCAGCGAAAGTTAGACTACACTAGGAAAGCCATGGTCAAGTATTCAATAGAGTGAAAGCACAAAGACAAACATCTACAGTGTAATAAGGACCAGGAAGGAAGAAGTTATGAAGCCAAGCAGATCATACATTCACGTTGTGAAGTCAAAAGATAGAGCAAGCATGCAATGGCTTCACAATGAGTAACAGTAAGAAAAAGGAAGTGAAGATGAAACCAGTGACTTGTTAAAGACAATGATGTGTTGGACCAGTTCCAGTTGTTGTGACAACTGTACGTCTGGTTGGAGCGGCTAGGTATTTAAACCTGAGGACACACAGTCCCGGACACCCAGTCCTGAACACGCAGCTCAGGACACCAAGTCCTCACCGTATTCTCCTTGAGCTAAGGTCACATAGTCCTCGCCCAACCACTCTGGTAAGTCTTCAAGGTAGACTCCCAAACCTTCACAAACTTCATTCACTGGCAATCCACAATGTCTCTTGGATGCTCTGAACGCGACGCCTAACCGTCTGGAGGATTCACAGTCCTCAAGTGTAATAAGTCTTCAGATCACACAGACAAGAAGACTTAAGTGATGCCCAATTTACTCTGGCTCTGGGTGGTTAGGGTTTTTCTCCTCGCTAGGAATTTTCTCTCAAAGGCTTCAAGGTGGGTTGCTCTCAAACGACAAAAGCCGTGCACTGAAATCTGAGCAGCCAACCGTTTAAGGTTGTAGGGGGTGGGCTATTTATAGCCACTTGGCAACCCGACCTGATTTGTCCGAAATGACCCTGGGTCACTAAGGAACTGACACGTGTCTCAACGGTCAGATTTCAAACTCTCATGGCAACTTTACTTGGGCTACAAGCAAAGCTGACTTGTCCGTCTCTGGACAAGATTCGCTCTCATTGTCTTCACTCGAAGACATAGGTTTTTGATTTAGGCATCACTTCAGTCATTCTGACGGGTTCTCCTGGACCCCACTTAACAGTACAGTGGTTCCTATGACTCAACACAAAAGAAAAAGAACTACGAAAGATCTAAGTCTTCGAGCTCCATAGGCTTCATAACGTGTCTTCTTTTGTCATAGTCTTCATGTGAATATCTTCATATACCACCTTGGTCTTCAATGTCTTCATACATTTTTAGGGGTCATCTCTGGAAGTAAAACCGAATCAATGAGGGACTTCTACCTGTGTTATCCTGCAATTCTCACAAACACATTAGTCCCTCAACTAGGTTTGTCGTCAATACTCCAAAACCAACTAGGGGTGGCACTAGATGCATTTACAGGATCCACTCCCGTCTCCCTACGAGAAGGCCATCCATAGCACTCACGCTTATCTTGCGCATTTTAGAGTATCCAATTTCACTTGTCTATGAACTATGCAAGGGGTCCAAGTTTCCATATCCGAGGAATCCGACTATTTGAATAGATAATGATAACCCTACAGGGGTGTACTTCTTCACACACGCTCTCGCCACTTACCACCATGTACACGTCGTGTACCTCAGCAACCTTCAAGCGGAAGCCTGGCGAGGGAGTCGGCCACGACCTGACTAACCACACAAGTCTCTCGTCCAGGTTTATCGCCTATTCGGGTTCCATCCGCAAGGAGATCCGGACGGGGTGTCGCTCATGGCCCCAAACGATGTGTGCAGGGTTCCCAAGCCCACCATCCGGGTGCCACTTGGTACACCGTGCCACTGTTCCTAGTCTGTCCCAAGTCCACCTCTACCAGGTGCCACTTGGTAGACAACTAACACTACCTACAAACACCAGAAACTAGTTGCAACTCCTGGACAGAGATCAAGTTGATTAATAAGCCGAGAGGGGCCGAGTTACCGGAACCCAATGTGTGGTAGTAACTGTTCATGGATCACAAACACAGAACTCAGTTCCTGAGAACGGCTGCAATGAGACAACCCACCATGTACTCCTACATGGCCTCTCACCGCTATCTTTACCAAATCGTGTTGACACACTTAGCTCTCAACAGTAGGACATGTTCACCACGTTCCAATTCATTTCCGATGAATCAGACCTGACTCAACTCTAAGTAGTAGCAGGCATGACAACAAGCATGAATGAGTAGGCACATCAGGGCTCAAACAATTCCTACTCATGCTAGTGGGTTTCATCTATTTACTGTGGCAATGACAGGTCATGCAGAGGAAAGGGGTTCAACTACTGCATCATGT
Organism: Triticum aestivum; assembly: GCF_018294505.1. Classification (NCBI taxonomy): domain Eukaryota; kingdom Viridiplantae; phylum Streptophyta; class Magnoliopsida; order Poales; family Poaceae; genus Triticum; species Triticum aestivum. Next base: position 513,008,323 of record NC_057794.1, read on the forward strand.
AACAATTGAATCGTTGTTGTCCTAATGCAGTAAAAGAGAGCAGGAGTGAGAGAGTGGGATTGTATCGGAATGAACAAGGGGGTTTTGCTTGCCTGGCACTTCTGAAGATAGTATAGTTCTTCATCAGTGTCATCGATCACATCGTCGGAACCACGTCTATCGAGAGGGGACAAACACCGGCAAACAAGGAAGAACACAATCAATGCAATGCAACAATTATGATGCATGATTATGACATGGCAATATGATGTGATTTGGCCTAATGCAACTTGCAACACAATTAAGTGTAGTTGGTTTGAACCCAAGGTTCAAATTCAAACTCCACATATGGTTATTTAAATGCCATTCATTTGATTTGTCCTAAACAGTAGCCAAACGTTGTTCTAACATGCATGAAAATGGTATAGATGATAGATTGGATTTTTTGATCATTTTTCATATATAATTTATTTCATTCTGAGCTACGGTTGATTTAATATGATTTTTAGAAGTTTTGGGTATTTTCTGCATATAATGCATCGAAGCACTTCCATGCTTCACCATCCGATGTGTGTACCATCATCAGATTCCCATCTGCATCTAGTTCGATTCTTTTACCCATTTTGTGCCATGTCATCTATCTAGCCGTCTCTTCGACCGTGAAAAGACGTTGAAGTCTTGGTACGATTGGCATACACTGAAGAACATTAATCGGGATTTTGGTCTGCGTCTTCTCACCAATACTGTTGTCTAGCACAATATACCTGAAAGACTTGCAAATGGGACAATAGTTCAAGTCCGCACACTCAAGCCTAAATAAGGCACATCCTTTCTCACAGGCATGTATCTTCTTATAGGACATCTTAAGAGCTCGGAGGATTTTGTCTGACTGGTACAGGTTTGCAGGCAGTATATGGCCTTTGGGTAGAAAGCGTCTAAATACTGTCATCATCGCGTCGTAGCATTCTCTGCCCAAGTTGAATTGAGTCTTCAGAGCCATTACTTGTGAGATGGCATCCAGCTAACAATGCTTAGTTTGCTCGTGAAGAGGACATTTTGAAGACTCCAACATTTCCTTGAAGGCCTTTGCAGATTCCTCCATCTCTTCGTCCGAATCCCGAGCATCATCAAAGTTTTGCACCATGTCTTCCATCCCGGTACCATGCTCTTCGGTGCGACGACGAACCACCTCAGCTCTGGCATGTTGGGAAGACTCACCATGAAATGTCCACACTGTATAATCGGGCATAAATCCACTCTTCTACAGGTGTTTGCCCATTTCCTCTTGTGTCCTCTTTTCCCAATTCTTGCACCGGACACAGGTTTTTGTTAACCATTCATTAGTAATCTCTTTCTGACTAGTGCGACCGGTGTACATCCATGCACGATCACTCATTTTGCTTAGCTACTGGATAGACAAGAAATATATATAATTCAGCATGTATATTCATCGAGTAATCTAGTTTGTCAATTTTATTATGTCCATGCAACTGTGACGCCCAAAGACCGGAGCTTCAGATGCCTTCCAGGGTTTCCGGGTTTCGTCATGTGTTTTGTTTGGTTCTTTGCATTCAGCTTTGCATCATGTTATCATACCATCATGTCATTTTCTTTTTCTTAACTCAACCAAATAAAATTGGATGGATCTTCGGTGCATTTAAATCGAGGGATATTCACATGGTGAAATTCTCTTTATAACATATCTCCCAATATGTATAGGGAGGTAAAATAAGTATTCCATTCTTTAGGAATCGACCACAACACACTCACAATATAAATCCCTTGGGTTATTTTGCTTCTAGTTTCACCTCCAAACCTTGGCAATAGTTATTTCTCCATTTTTCAAGGGTCCTGAAAGTGCGTTATATCGACTAGAGGGGGGGGGGTGAATAGGCGATTTTTATGAAAGTCTTCACAACGTGGAAGTTATGAAGACAAACAGTAGAGATATGCCTATTACTATGCAGCGGAAGTTAGACTACACTAGGCAAGCCATGGTCAAGTATCAACAGAGTGAAAGCACAGTGACAAATAGTTGTAGTGTAATTAGGATCAGGTAGGAAGATACTATGAAGCCAAACAGATCATACACTCACGTTGTGAAGACAAAAGATAGAACAGGCACGCAATGACTTCAGAATGAGTGATCAGTAAGTAAAAGGAAGTGAAGATGAAACCAGTGACTCTTTGAGGACAATGATGTGTTGGACCAGTTCCAGTTGCTGTGACAACTGTACGTCTGGTTGGAGCGGCTAGGTATTTAAACCTTAGGACACATAGTCCCGGACACCCAGTCCTGAACACGCAGCTCAGGACACCAAGTCCTCACCGTATTCTCCTTGAGCTAAGGTCACATAGTCCTCGCCCAATCACTCTGGTAAGTCTTCAAGGTAGACTCCCAAACCTTCACAGACTTTGTTCACTGGCAATCCACAATGTCTCTTGGATGCTCTGCACGCGACGCCTAACCGTTTGGGGATGCACAGTCCTCAAGTGTAATAAGTCTTCAGATCACACAGACAAGAAGACTTAAGTGATGCCCAATGTTCTCTGGCTCCGGGTGGTTAGGGCTTTATCCTCGCAAGGAATTCTCTCTCTCAAAGGCTTTGAGGTGGGTTGCTCTCAAACGACAAAAGCCGTGCACTGAAATCTGAGCAGCCAACCGTTTATGGTTGTAGGGGGTGGGCTATTTATAGCCACTTGGCAACCCGACCTGATTTGTCCAAAATGACCCTGGGTCACTAAGGAACTGACACGTGTCTCAATGGTCAGATTTCAAACTCTCATGGCAACTTTACTTGGGCTACAACCAAAGCTGACCTGTCCGGCTCTGGACAAGATTCGCTCTCATTGTCTTCACTCGAAGACATAGGTTTTTGGTTTAGGCATCACTTCAGTCATTCTGACTGGTTCTCCTGGACCCCACTTAACAGTACGGTGGTTCCTATGACTCAACACAAAAGAAAAAGAACTACGAAAGATCTAAGTCTTCGAGCTCCATAGGCTTCATAACGTGTCTTCTTTTGTCATAGCCTTCAATGTGAATATCTTCATATACCACCTTTGACTTCAATGTCTTGATACATTTTTAGGGGTCATCTCTGGTAGTAAAACCGAATCAATGAGGGACTTCTACCTGTGTTATCCTGCAATTCTCACAAACACATTAGTCCCTCAACTAGGTTTGTCGTCAATACTCCAAAACCAACTAGGGGTGGCACTAGATGCACTTACAATCTCCCCCTTTTTGGTGATTCATGACAAACTAGTTGAAGTTTTCAATGGGGAATATAGTCTGTGAAATTGTAAAGGATGAGGAATTGTCTTCATAAGTTGCAAGGGCTCCCCCTGAAGATGTGCATATAAGTTAATTTGCTTTTGGAATGCAAATGCACATGGCAGGTTGTACTTGAGGAGATCCACTTCAGCTTATGATGACAATCCACTATGCATGTGAAAGTATATGAAGATAATGACATGCATAATGGAAAATGGACGTCTGCAGAATGAGATAAGTGCGGAATTTATCTTCGCATACAGGGTGGCAAACGAGTAGCAGACGACCATCGAGTTTTAGTGTTACAACTTAAAGAACCAAATGAAGCAAAAACGAAAGTTGTAAACACGAAGCAAAATATAGCAAAACATAAAGCACCCGCCCATATGGACCCGCTTGAAGACTATCAACCCATATGCTTCTCCCCCTTTTGTCAGCAAGGACCAAAAAGGTTTGAAGACATAGAGTGTCTACTCGTTTCCAGGAGCAGCAGGGTCGTTGGAGTTGTTTGGCGGTGCAGAAGAGCTAGGAGGTGCTGAAGCAGGTGGCGGTGATGTAGCATCGTCTTCTTCATCAATTATTCTGGCAGTGACTGTGGCAGCAGATGAAGAAAACTCAGAGTCTTCAAGTGATGGTGTGTTTCGCATCACAGCCCTTCTAGGAGGTGTGGTGTCAAACTTGAAGCGCTCAGTGAAGCCATCCTCTTCAAGTTCAGCTTCAGTACACATCATTGAGAGCCCTTTCCATGTACGACGGCAGGTTTCATGTGTAATGAAAGCGTTCTTGGTGGCAAGGTTTCAAAGACGATTGACATCCACCAAGAGGCTTTTCATCTGACGCTTTAGCCAGTCATGATGCCTATCTTGCTTTTGGTGAAGGGCCACAAGAAGCTCTCGGTCATTGAGGGCACGAGCGCGCTTCTTGGGTCTTTGAGCATTTGTGCTGTCTGTGGCTTCAGTAGATGCTGGGCGTGGTGCACGTGTAGTGCCAGCCAACGGATACACCCTGGATATGGCTTCAACACCTTCATCATTCTGAGTGAAGCTCTGGTGTTCTGCATTCTGAAGACTTAAAGGTTGCTTGGCAGGCTTAGGATATATATCTTCATTGGAGGTATCCACATCTGGTAAGAAGATCCGATGGTTGCGGCCTGAGGGCTGATACGAGATCGCAGAGTGCAGTTTGATCAGCCTCATCACCCAAGGAGCATAGAATTTCAAACCAAATAAATCTGAGCCTGACGCTGCAAGTTGGCGTATGTAGAAATCCTGTGCGTTGAAGCATTTGCCATGAAGGATATAGAATATGAGAGTCTTCATTGCACCCTCAATCTTGGCATGTGGAGAGTGTCCCTTAATGGGCCAGAGAGTCCGCCGGATGATGTGATATATGGTCCTGGGCAGGTACTCAAGGTCTTCAACAAAGAACTCAGTTGGATAGGGTGCATCATGAGGCAATGGCTTCATCATTGAGAGCATTTGACTCATATTTGGTTCAGGCCTCTGGAATATGCTCTCAGTAGCTTCAGCATGTAGTTGACAGCCTTCCTCGAAGAATTCGCCAGGAGTGGGCAGGCCGTTGAGCTCAGTGATATCAAATGCATTGGCTTCATGATGGACATTGCCGGTCATCCACTCCAGGACACAAGTCTTCGGATCTCTGTTGTATCCTTTAATATGGAGGGTGGCATAGAACTGAAGCAGAAACTCTTCATTCCAGTGCTCTTCATCAGTGACAAACTGCAGCAGACCCACTTGCTTAAAGCAATCCAAAGCTTCCTCTAGACATGGCAAACTAGCAATGGCTTCAACCTCAAGGCGCTTGTGCGGGAAGATGCGACCTTGGTTGTATAGGATGCTTGAGTAGTAGCTGCGCTGAGGATAGCTCCAAAACCTATCTGATACAATCCTTTCCCTTGAATAGGGGTTCTTGGAGCTGTTGAAGAACGTGTTATCTGCCTTGAAGCTATTGATATCAAAGGAGCCAGGTGCAGATGCAGGACCTGGGAACCTTGGAAGCCTTGGGACTGGCTTCTGGACATGAGGCATGTGCTCAACATGATAATCAAATTGAGGACCAGCAGCAGACTCAGGAACAGAAGTGTCTGGATCAGTAGCTTCGCTGTCTGCTGAAGCTTTTGGTGGGGAGGGCTCCACATTTGCTTCAGTGTGTGTTGTGGTAGCCTCAACATTTTTAGCCTCCACTTGTGTAGTTGGAGGGACAAACTCAGGCACGTTCTCCTGGAGAACTGCGTCTTGATGGAGCGGGGGAGTGGGTTCTGGTGGTGCTTCTTCATTGTCTTCGGCTGATGCAGACGGAATTTCTTCAGTATAGACTTGAGGCCTTGGACCTTTGCGAAGCCTGCGGAATGCAGACGACGCCTGTGGGGTTGGAGTGGGCTGGGCCTCAATGTCTTCTTCCTCTTGAGGGCGATCCGCCCATGACGCATCTTGTGCAATTGGTGTCAGAGGACGACCAATGCTGATGAGTTCGCTTGTTTCAAGCTGAGGAAGGGCTGCATCATCTTGCACATTGTCCTGGTGACCAATGTCTTCAGTACCTATGGGGTCGGCTGCTGAAATATCTTCAGCTTCAGGAGCCTCTATGGGAGCAGGCTCATGAACTGTCAGTTGTCTTTCTGCATTGGGGTGAACCATAGAGAGGGGTTCAACCATCAAGGGCTCTATGGGAGCAGCCCGAGCTTTCTTGATCTTGCGCTTCTTCTTGCTGGGGTCAGAAGGAGAGGCTTCAGAGTGTTTCCTCTTCCTAGCTTCAGGCTCTGCATTTCGTGTCTTTTTGAGCTCTGAAGCAGTTGACCGGCTCTTTGGCTTCGAGCCAGTCGTGGCGGTTGGGAAGACAATCGGAACAACTTCTTGCCTTGGTGCCTCTGGTTCAGCTGGAACAGCCTTCTTCTTTTTCTTTGCGGCCATCTTGGGGTCGATGCCAGGACGCCCAAATGCCTTGCGCTTCTCGGCCTCATTGTAGGCCTGCACACATCTTTCAGCCAGAGACTTCATCCGCTCACGCGAGCCCTGAGCTTCAGCATGCTTCTTCAGAAAATTTTCCTTGAGCTCATGCAACATGGTTTTGAAGCTCTTCACTTCCTGCACGCTGAGCCTGGCCATGTGCTTCTTGAACTGAGCCTTTTCATGATCAATTTTCTGCTTTAGCTCAACAATGCGCTGAGCAATGGCAAGTTCTGAAGCAATTGCGCCTTGGAAGGCGACGCTGAGGCCGACAGGCAGCTGCAGATCTTTGAAGCTGATGTCTGGTGAGGCAAACCATTCGTCGATGAAGTTGTGGATGATGGCGACATCAAAGAGAGGCAAATTGTTGAAGATTTCAGCTTCTTCTTTGCTTTTGATAAGCTGCTCTAGAGCGTCATCTCGAAGATCTTCATCGCTTGATAGATCAATGGCTTCGCTGCGCAGAATGGCAGCAGCAGTGAGCTCTTTGCCGGTGTGTTGCTGGGGCACCTTTTCCTTCTAGGGCTTGGAGACGCGGGATACGTCTTCAGACTGCACACTGACTTCAGGAGGTGCAGTTTTCAATGGCTTCGCCCTTGAGATTTTTGACGAAGGGGCCGGCTTTGAAGCTTTTGGCTTCTTGGACTGCTTTGGCTTCGGTACAGCAGGAGCTTCATCAGACTCAGAGTCAGCTGGAGGGTCATTCACAACAGTCCCTTGGACTAAGATGTGGGTTATGAGGCCCTCAAGGTTAGCAAACGGACCGATGATATTGGGTTCTGCGTAGCGTGTGCCATCTGCCCTTGGTGCTGAGGGACCAGGGTTGAAGTCTAACCCAAATTTCTCCTTATTCAGCTTCGCTGATTGTTGGGCAAACTGAAAGTTGCGCTTGAAGAGATTGTCGTCACGACACCAGAGGAGTGACGACGGATGCGCATCATCAGGCTGTGGTCCTCCGACCATGCATGGGTAGAAGCCTTGAGCAATGGCTTCATCTCTGGTCCTGGGTACAAGATTCTTGTAAAGGATGTCCCCCCATGGTTTCTTGATGGCACATTTCTCAGCATACTCCTGGGTGACGAAGCGGTATTTGAACCATTGTTCTGCCCAACAGGGTCGAATCCATTGGATTCGGGTCTTGCGCTGCCCATAAATCTCTTCAGGATCTGTTTTATACATTTCTGCCAGGTCTTCAGGCAGATCTTTGGAAGTCCCTTCACGTCTCTGTCTGCCCCCTTCCTTGCTGCTGCTTCTGAAGCCATAAACTTTAACTTGAAAGGCTTCAAGACTTTCAAAGGCTTCAAAGGCTTTCTTTTGCTGGACCAACAGGAACTAGCTTCAGGAGAGTTTATGTGATGCTGTAGGAATTCTGCAAATGAATGCAGACTATGAGAACCGAAGGATTCTCCCACGGACATGTACCTGTGACAGCATTAAGGTGCGAGGGAAGGGGAAGAGGTCATATGCATTCTCAGAAGGTTTTGAAGATTAATCAGTTTAGAAGACATTGACCTCATCGTGCGAAGACATTCACTCATATATAAGAAGTTGGTTCTAGATTTGTACGAACCCACAGATCAGTACAAGTGAGGAATCTAACTACTTCATGAAGCACAAGTGAATATACTAGGCATGTTATGAGATGCAGATTGAAAGATCTAACTCATGTGAAGATAAACTTCTTATGGTAGAAAGTGACAGAACCATGAGATCAAAGGGCTGTAAAAAGAAGTTTTATTTACCACACCTGGAACTGCTAGATGGAAGTGAGAGATGATGCCGAGCAGTTCAGTCCTCCGTGCCCTAACTTGGCGACGTAAGACACCTACAGCGGCGGCGGAAAGAACGATGTCCGCGGTCGGCGTGAGGACGGCGTCGGAGAGGTTGCGGCAGCGAAGCGCTTCGTCGCCGGCGTCGTCGAGTGCTAGCGGTGGCGCTAGGGTTCTTGCGAGGGTGGAAGAAGGAGATAATGACGGCGGTAACTGTGAATTTATAGGCTCAGGGGCAGCACTGTGCTATTACACAGGTGCCCCTGGTGATTCGCATCTGAGGAACGCGTGGCCAGTTTGCGGAAGTTTTGGGTCTGTTCCACGTCCCACGCACGCCTGGATTGTCGGGCGGTCGTTCCTGCTTCTCCAGATTTTATGTGGGGGAATGGGCATTTAAAGCGGACTTTATGGTTGTCTCTATATCTTCAGCTGACAAGGACACAGTGAAGACATTCGACAGTTTCAATAGAATGCATATGACTTGGAGAGATAGAGTTTGAGATAGAAAGCATAGAGAGATTAGGGTCCGATCACATTCACTTAGTTCAAAAGATTCAACCAAGAAAACATAGCTATAAGTGAATGCTGTAGAGGACAGAACACTAGTATGTATATATCTATATAATCAACGTAGTGAAGATAATCATGAAGACATGTTAAGTTCGAAGCCAAACCAAATGTGAAGATATTGCAAGGTAACGCCATGAGTGAAACACTTCAAAATGGAACGTTTGGTGGTGTCGTTACCCACCGTATAGGAAGTATTAGACTCAAACACGGCGCGCAATTATCGTGGCGCTCCGAAGTCAAATTCCACATTAATGTATTCACACTTAGAATGTATGTCTTCATTGATTGAAGATATACTTTACTTTGTGTGTTGCACATCTAAGTCATCATATGCATAAGTGTTAGGATGTGTGCCTGATCACAGGACATTTGAGGATTCCAGGATATTTAGCTCACATCGTAACTTGCAAAACCTCTTCTCATCCAAGGGCTTGGTGAAGATATCTGCTAATTGCTCTTCAGTGTTGACGTGTATGATATCAATGTCTTCCTTCACAACATGATCTCTAAGAAAGTGATGACGAATTTCAATGTGCTTTGTCTTCGAGTGCTGAACTGGGTTGTTGGCAATCTTGATGGCGCTTTCGTTGTCACAGTAAAGTGGCACTTGCTTCAGATGAATGCCATAGTCCTTGAGTGTTTGCTTCATCCACAGAAGCTGAGCGCAGCAAGATCCAGCAGCAATGTATTCAGATTCAGCGGTGGAGAGAGATACACAGTTCTGCTTCTTTGAAGACAACCATACAAGTGATCGTCCCAGAAAGTGACATGTGCCTGATGTAGACTTGCAATCAACTTTGTCACCAGCATAATCAGCATCCAAAAATCCAACCAAATCAAACTCTGAGCCCTTTGGATACCATAATCCTAGAGTTGGGGTGTGAGCCAAATATCGAAGAATTCGCTTCACAGCTAAGTGATGCGACTCCTTTGGTGCCGCTTGAAATCGAGCACACATGCAAACACTAAGCATAATATCTGGCCTAGATGCACATAAATAAAGCAAAGAACCAATCATGGAGCGGTATACCTTTTGATCGAACTCTTTACCATTGTCGTCAGGACCTAGATGATGTTTGGCTGGCATTGGAGTTGTGAAGCCTTTGCAGTCTTGCATACCGAACTTCTTCAGGCAATCTTTGAGATACTTCTCTTGAGATATGAAGATGCCATTGCGTTGTTGTCGAATTTGAAGACCAAGGAAGAACTTCAGCTCCCCCATCATGGACATCTGATATTGCTCTTGCATCATATATCCAAACTCTTCACTGTACTTCTGATTGGTGCAGCCGAAGATAATGTCATCCACATATATTTGGCACACAAACAGTTCACCATCATATGTCTTCGTGAAAAGAGTGGGATCCAGGGAACCAGGTATGAAGCCTTTGCTCTTCAGGAAGTATTTGAGTGTGTCATACCAGGCCCTAGGGGCTTGTTTGAGGCCATACAGTGCCTTGTTGAGCTTGTATACCATGTCAGGATGTTTTGGATTTTCAAAGCCAGGCGGTTGTGCAACATACACTTCTTCTTCAATCTTGCCATTGAGAAAGGCACTTTTCACATCCATTTGATATAGAAGTATGTTATGATGATTTGCATAGGGCAGCAGTATGCGTATGGCTTCAAGCCTAGCCACAGGAGCAAATGTTTCATCGAAGTCAATGCCCTCCACTTGAGTATATCCTTGAGCAACGAGACGAGCTTTGTTTCTGACAACTTGACCATGATCATCTTGCTTGTTGCGGTATATCCATTTGGTGCCTATTATGTTGTGCTTCCATGGATCAGGACGCTTGACCAGTTCCCATACATTATTCAGTTCAAACTGTTGAAGCTCTTCTTGCATAGCTTGAATCCATTCAGGTTCCATGAAGGCTTCTTCAACTTTCTTGGGTTCTGATATTGATACGAATGTGAAGTGCCCACAGAAATTTGTTAGCTGAGTTGCCCTTGAACGAGTGAGTGGACCAGGTGCATTGATGCTGTCAATTATTCTGTCAATCTGCACTTCATTGGCAACACGAGGATGTACAGGGCGAAGACTTTGCTCTTGCTGATCTGTGTTGTTGTTGGGAGGAATGTCTTCAGGCTGAGCATTGTCTTCATGTTGATCAGGTGCTGAGATGATAAGTTCTTCTTCAGGATGAGCTTCAGAAGGTATAATCTCTCCAGTTCCCATTAGCTTGATTGATTCACTAGCTGGAATCTCATCTAGCACATTTGGCAGTTGCTCTCTTTGTGAAACATTTGTCTCATCGAACCGCACATCCACTGTTTCAACCACTTTGTAATGAAAGAGATTGAAGACTCTGTAGGAGTGCGAATCCTTTCCATATCCAAGCATAAAGCCCTCATGTGCTTTTGGTGCAAACTTTGAGGTGTGGTGTGGGTCCTTGATCCAGCACCTTGCGCCAAATACTCTGAAGTAACTGACATTTGGCTTCTTGCCAGTTAGGAGTTCATAAGATGTCTTGTTCAGAAGCTTGTGAAGATAAACACGATTGATTGTATGGCATGCAGTGTCAATGGCTTCAGTCCAGAATTTTCTTGGAGTCTTGTATTCATCTAGCATTGTTCTGGCCATCTCAATGAGTGTTCTGTTCTTGCATTCGACGACGCCATTCTGCTGTGGCGTGTACGGAGCTGAGAATTCATGTGTGATGCCCAAGGTATCAAGATATGTATCAAGGCCAGTGTTCTTGAATTCAGTGCCATTGTCACTTCTGATGTGCTTTATCTTGGCGCCAAAATTGTTCATAGCACGATTGGCGAAGCGTTTCAAGACATCCTGCACTTCAGTCTTGTAAAGGATTATGTGCACCCAAGTATATCTAGAGTAATCATCAACAATGATGAAGCCATAGAGGCAAGCAGTAGTAGTAAAAGTTGAGTAGTGAGTGCGGCCGAAAAGATCCATGTGGAGCAGTTCGAAGGGTTGAGTAGTAGTCATGATTGTCTTCGAAGGATGTTTTGCCCTTGTCATCTTCCCTGCTTCACAGGCACCGCATAAGTGATCTTTCTTGAACTTGACGCCCTCAATGCCTATGACATGCTTCTTCTTCGCAAGGGTGTGGAGGTTCCTCATGCCAGCATGCCCAAGCCTCCGATGCCAAAGCCAGCATTCTGAAGCTTTTGCAAGAAGACATACTGCAAGTTGTGGCCCTGCTGAGAAATCTACCACATACAAATCATCTTTCCGATACCCTTCAAACACTAGAGACTTGTCAGATTCCATTAGTACTAGGCAACGATATTTTCGAAACATTACGATCATGTTCAAATCGCAAAGCATTGAGACAGACATTAAGTTGAAGCCAAGGGATTCAACAAGCATGACTTTATCCATGTGTTGATCCTTTGAGATTGCAACTCTACCTAGACCCAATACCTTACTTTTACCAGTGTCAGCAAATGTGATGTGACTCTTGTTGGATGGACGTAAGGTTGAGTCCATAAGAAGGCTTCTTTTGCCCGTCATGTGATTTGTACACCCACTGTCAATAATCCATTCTGAAGACTTTGAAGTCGCTGGTGTCGTACCCTACAGTGCAGTTAGGGGGATAGGCTTCACGAAGAGAATTGTGAAGCATAAACATTTGACGAACCAGTGGGTTATGAAAACTTAGATCCAGATTAGGACTAATAGGGAAAGTAGCATGCGATTCAGGAACGAAGTACATAATGATGCCATTTGGGCATTTTATCTTGCGCCCTACAAGATTTTTAAGGTCCCCAGCAATAGCATCAGAAGATTTTGTTTTTCTGCTGGAGACCTTTCCCTGCAAAAGAGAGTTAAGCTTTCTTAACCACCCACATCTTCAAGGGTGGCTTAGAAGCAATAAGTCTAAGTGCAACATTTGAGAATTTTGGCTTTGAAGCCTTAGCAAACAGTCTAGCAGGTGAACAATAATACTCATAGGAATAAGCAGAATAATTATTGGTCATATGAACATGACGGTTCGAAGAACTGCTCTCATATTCATATGCCTGAGAATGGTTTCCCTGCAAAACGTTTGCGTTAGTGTGACTCAGGTGAGTCCTCTGTTTGTATGAAGCCTTTGGACCGTATGAAGCCTTTGGTCTGAGGTTTGTCTTCTTCAAGTGAGGTGTCATGAAGACATTCACAGGAAGATTTTCCAGACACTTTTTCGGAACCCAGATCTTCTTCATAGGCGGTCCATTCCTGCAGTTAGTACCAATGTACCTGGCAAACACTTCACCATTCTGATTCTTAAACAGTTTATAGTTTGCATCAAAGGATTCATCAATGATAATGGGTTTAGCACAAGTGAAGCCAGATAAATTGATGGATCTGCTGAAAGTTCCTTTGCAGCCACCCATGTGGTTTTGGGGTACTGCTCAGGTTTCCAGTAAGAGCCATTTGCATTTATTTTCCTTACGAACCCAACACCCTCTTTCCTAGGGTTTCGGTTCAGAATCTGCTTCTTGAGGACATCACATAATGTCTGATGTCCTTTAAGACTTTTGTACATCCCTGTTTCAAGCAATGTCTTCAACCTAGCATTCTCATCAGCAATAGCAGTGGTATCCTCAGCAGAGGGGTTAGTTACCACATCAACAGTTGAAGATATTGCAACAACAGTAGCAGTGGAACATTCAGCAACAGAAGTAGCATTATCACGCTCAATGCATTTAAGACATGGTGGTTCAAATCCTTCCTGAGCGGGACTGATCTGTTCGGCGCGAAGTGACTCGTTTTCCTTTTGAAGATCTTCATGAGCTGCTCTCAATTTCTCAAGTTCTTGCTTCCTTTGAAGATAATCATAGGAAAGCTTTTCATGAGTTGTTGAGAGAGTATCAAGACGATCCTCAAGTTCCTGATACTTAACGTGAAGATTTTTTATGTCTTCAATTAAGGATTCAGATCGAGTCATTTCAGCACCCAACAGATCATCGCTTCTGTCTAACAGTTTTTGAATATGTTCCATAGCTTTCTGTTGTTCAGTTGCAATTTTAGCAAGTGTTTTGTAGCTGGGTTTTGAATCACAGTCAGATTCATCGTCACTAGATGTTTGATAGCGAGTAGTGCGTGTGTTTACCTTGGCACCGCGTGCCATGAAGCAGTAGGTAGGAGTGGAGTCGTTCTTGTCATTTGCATCGGTGTCGGTGATGCAGTCATTGTCTTCAGTGTTGAAGATGGACTTGGCGACGTATGTTGTAGCCAGACTCGCAATGCCAGAATCATACTCCTCCTCAGACTCCACCTCCGCCTCCTCAGAAGCGGACTCCTCCTCTGAATCCATTTCCTTGCCAACAAACGCACGTGCCTTCCCAGATGAGCTCTTCTTGTGTGATGAAGACTTTGAGGAAGACTTGGAAGAAGACTTTGAGTATTTCTTCTTCTTCTTGTCGTCAGAGTCATATTCCTTGCTCTTCTTCTTCCTTCTATTCTCATTGTCCCATTATGGACACTCAGAGATGAAGTGTCCAGTTTTCTTGCACTTGTGACATGTTTTCTTCTTGTAGTCATGAGCAGAAGCTTCATCATTCCTTGAGCTTGATCGTGAAGATTTTCTGAAGCCTTTCTTCTTGGTGAATTTTTGGAACTTCTTCACTAGCATTGCAAGTTCTCTTCCAATGTCTTCAGGATCATCAGAACTGCTGTCAGATTCTTATTCAGATGAGGAAACAGCTTTTGCCTTCAAGGCACGAGTTCGCCCATAGTTTGGACCATAGATATCTCTTTTCTCAGAAAGCTGAAACTCATGTGTGTTGAGCCTCTCAAGTATGTCAGATGGATCGAGTGTTTTGAAATCAGGACGTTCTTGAATCATCAGGGCTAGGATGTCAAACGAACTATCAAGTGATCTCAGTAGCGTCTTGACGATTTCATGTTTGGTGATCTCAGTGGCGCCGAGGGCTTGAAGCTCATTTGTGATGTCAGTGAGCCGGTCAAATGTGTGCTGGACATTCTCATTATCATTTCGCTTGAAGCGGTTGAAGAGGTTGCGAAGAACACTGATTCTTTGATCTCTCTGGGTTGAGACGCCTTCATTGACCTTGGAGAGCCAGTCCCAGACCAGCTTGGATGTCTTCAAGGCACTCACACGGCCATACTGTCCTTTTGTCAGATGACCACAGATGATATTTTTGGCAGTAGAGTCCAGTTGAGTGAACTTCTTGACATCAACAGCAGTGACACCTTCTCCAGCCTTGGGAACGCCGTTCTCATGACATACCATAGGTCGACGTCAATGGCTTCAAGATGCATGCACATCTTATTCTTCCAGTACGGATATTCAGTTCCATCGAAGACGGGGCACGCAGCGGAGACTTTGATTATCCCTGCAGTCGACATAGCTAAAACTCCAGGTGGTTAAACCGAATCACACAGAACAAGGGAGCACCTTGCTCTGATACCAATTGAAAGTGCGTTATATCGACTAGAGGGGGGGTGAATAGGCGACTTTTATGAAAGTCTTCAAAACGTGGGAGTTATGAAGACAAATAGTGAAGATTTTGCCTATTACTAAGCAGCGAAAGTTAGACTACACTAGGCAAGCCGTGGTCAAGTATTCAATAGAGTGAAAGCACAAAGACAAACAACTGCAGTGTAATAAGGATCAGGTAGGAAGAAGTTATGAAGCCAAGCAGATCATACATTCACGTTGTGAAGTCAAAAGATAGAGCAAGCATGCAATGGCTTCACAATGAGTAACAGTAAGAAAAAGGAAGTGAAGATGAAACCAGTGACTTGTTGAAGACAATGATGTGTTGGACCAGTTCCAGTTGCTGTGACAACTGTATGTCTGGTTGGAGCGGCTAGGTATTTAAACCTGAGGACACACAGTCCCGGACACCCAGTCCTGAACACGCAGCTCAGGACACCAAGTCCTCACCGTATTCTCCTTGAGCTAAGGTCACATAGTCCTCGCCCAATCACTCTGGTAAGTCTTCAAGGTAGACTCCCAAACCTTCACAAACTTCATTCACTGGCAATCCACAATGTCTCTTGGATGCTCTGAAACCGACGCCTAACCGTCCGGAGGATTCACAGTCCTCAAGTGTAATAAGTCTTCAGATCACACAGACAAGAAGACTTAAGTGATGCCCAATTTACTCTGGCTCTGGGTGGTTAGGGCTTTTCTCCTCACTAGGAATTTTCTCTCAAAGGCTTCGAGGTGGGTTGCTCTCAAACGACAAAAGCCATGCACTGAAATCTGAGCAGCCAACCATTTAAGGTTGTAGGGGGTGGGCTACTTATAGCCACTTGGCAACCCGACCTGATTTGTCCGAAATGACTCTGGGTCACTAAGGAACTGACACGTGTCTCAACGGTCAGATTTCAAACTCTCATGGCAACTTTACTTGGGCTACAAGCAAAGCTGACTTGTCCGGCTCTGGACAAGATTCACTCTCATTGTCTTCACTCGAAGACATAGGTTTTTGATTTAGGCATCACTTCAGTCATTCTGACTGGTTCTCCTGGACCCCACTTAACAGTATGGTGGTTCCTATGACTCAACACAAAAGAAAAAGAACTACGAAAGATCTAAGTCTTCGAGCTCCATAGGCTTCATAACGTGTCTTCTTTTGTCATAGTCTTCAATGTGAATATCTTCATATACCACCTTTGTCTTCAATGTCTTCATACATTTTTAGGGGTCATCTCTGGAAGTAAAACCGAATCAATGAGGGACTTCTACCTGTGTTATCCTGCAATTCTCACAAACACATTAGTCCCTCAACTAGGTTTGTTGTCAATACTCCAAAACCAACTAGGGGTGGCACTAGATGCACTTACATGATCCACTCCCGTCTCCCTACGAGAAGGCCATCCATAGCACTCACGCTTATCTTGCGCATTTTAGAGTATCCACTTTCACTTGTCTATGAACTATGCAAGGGGTCCAAGTTTCCATATCCGAGGAATCCGGCTATTCGAATAGATAATGATAACCCTACAGGGGTGTACTTCTTCACACACGCTCTCGCCACTTACCACCATGTACACGTCGTGTACCTCAGCAACCTTCAAGCGGAAGCCTGGCGAGGGAGTCGGCCACGACCTGACTAACCACACAAGTCTCTCGTCCAGGTTTATCGCCTATTCAGGTTCCATCCGCAAGGAGATCCGGACGGGGTGTCGCTCACGGCCCCAAACGATGTGTGCAGGGTTCCCAAGCCCACCATCCGGGTGCCACTTGGTACACCGTGCCACTGTTCCTAGTCTGTCCCAAGCCCACCTCTACCAGGTGCCACTTGGTAGACTACTAACACTACCTACAAACACCAGAAACTAGTTGCAACTCCTGGACAGAGATCAAGTTGATTAATAAGCCGAGAGGGGCCGAGTTACCGGAACCCAATGTGTGGTAGTAACTGTTCATGGATCACAAACACAGAACTCAGTTCCTGAGAACAGCTGCAATGAGACAACCCACCATGTACTCCTACATGGCCTCTCACCGCTACCTTTACCAAATCGTGTTGACACACTTAGCTGTCAACAGTAGGACATGTTCACCATGTTCCAATTCGTTCCCGATGAATTAGACCTGACTCAACTCTAAGTAGTAGCAAGCATGACAACAAGCATGAATGAGTAGGCACATCAGGGCTCAAACAATTCCTACTCATGCTAGTGGGTTTCATCTATTTACTGTGGCAATGACAGGTCATGCAAAGGAAAGGGGTTCGACTACTGGATCATGTAACAGTTGAATCATTGTTGTCCTAATGCAGTAAAAGAGAGCAGGAGCGAGAGAGTGGGATTGTATCGGAATGAACAAGGGGGTTTTGCTTGCCTAGCACTTCTGAAGATAGTATACTTCTTCATCAGTGTCATCGATCACATCGTCGGAACCACGTCTATCGAGAGGGGACAAACACCGGCAAACAAGGAAGAACACAATCAATGCAATGCAACAATTATGATGCATGATTATGACATGGCAATATGATGTGATTTGGCCTAATGCAACTTGCAACACAATTAAGTGTAGTTGGTTTGAACCCAAGGTTCAAATTCAAACTCCACATATGGTTATTTAAATGCCATTCATTTGATTTGTCCTAAACAGTAGCCAAAAGTTGTTTTAACATGCATGAAAATGGTATAGATGATAGATTGGATTTTTTGATCATTTTTCATATATAATTTATTTCATTCTGAGCTACGGTTGATTTAATATGATTTTTAGAAGTTTTGGGTATTTTCTGAAAATGATAAATCATTTTTGATTTATTTCAAAATTCCAGAAAGTATTTACCGCGTCAGCCTGACGTCATGACGATGTCAGCAAGTCAACAAGGCTGGTTCAGGTCAAACCTGCCGTGTGGGGGCCACACGTCAGTGCCACAGGGCTGATTAGCTCGCTGGCCGGTGGGCCAGGACAACGGCCACGTCAGCAGGGTCAAATCTAACGGGTGGGTCCCGCTGGGTTAATCTAATCTAAACAGGAATTAAAACCCGGGGTTAATTAGGGCGTGGGGCCGATGTGTCAGTGGTTGTGGGGTTGGTTAGCGGGGTTATTAGCAGGTGGTTAGGTGCTAATGACGCCGCCACGTCGGCCTCGCCGGAGTTCGGCCGGCGGTGACCAAACCCGCGGCGGCAATTCACCGGACCTACGCTACAGGCGGCGGATGGATGTGCGGAGACCACCAGGATGAAGCCCAGGCTCGGCAGCATCCAGAGGAGGCGACGGATCGACGCGGGGTGGTCGGAGCTCGCCGGAACGGGGCTCGCGGCGGCGCCGGAGTTCGGGTGTTTGCGGGGTTGGTGCTACGGTGCACGAGAGGGCGAGCTGGTGGGCGTTATTGGCTCCTGGGAGCACGGTGAGTTCGGTGACACGCTCGAATGCGAGCACCAGCGACTATGGCTGTGGCGGCGACATGGACGGCGGCCGGAAGCTCACGGCTCCGGCTATTGGCGTGGCTAGAGCGAGCAAAATCACGCGGGGAGAGAGGGGAATCGAAGAGGATCTCATGGTGGCGTCGACGGCAGTCTCAGTGGGCTCGGGGACGGCTTGGTGATGACGAAACAACGGCGGCAATCTCGGGCGGCCGATGATGAAGACGACGGCGGTGGCGACGTTCCAGGCTCTCCCGGCTCGCGTGGCTCGTCGACGACGAAGAAGAAAACATGGCGGAGCTCTCCAACACGACGGGCGGTCGAGGGGACGGCGGGGAGCGCGTGGCCAGCGAACGGCAGCGATGGTGACGTTCGGTTTTGGAAGAGAGAGGCGGCAGAGGCGGGGATGAGGATGGAAGAGAGTGAGTGAGGGGTCAGGGGGTGCTGGCGTCTCCAGGGCGTCCTGGGGAAGCGGCAAGCAGGAGCTGGTGGAGTGCGGGCGCGCGCGGGGCGACCACATGCCCAGTCCTTCTGGCAGAGGAGGAAGATGACAAGGGGGCGCTGGTGGGCTGGGCTGACCACTTAGGCGGCAGGTAAGCGCCAGTTAGGTCTTCTGCCTCTTTTTTTAATATTGTTACTATTTTCTATTTTTGTTCTGTTTGTTTTGATTTAGTAGGAGTACTAAACAAATTTATTTGCTTATGTAAATTATTGTATGGACTAGAGATATTATTCTAGAGCCCCATACTAATTTCCAAAATTATTGGGCATGTATTTCTTTTATAACAGAAATAAAGCCAATTCAAATACATTATGATTTAATTCAAATGCCCAAAATAAATATTTCTGCGACTCCAAAAATATTGTTTTGAATTTTACCTCTTACCAATATTTTCATAGAGTAACAGGAACATTTCCTTGGACTCATTTGATGAGAATTAAATGTTGATTATTTTTAGAGGTCTTCTGAGTCTTTTGAAAATTCCTCAATTCAAATTTCATTTGAATTTAAATATGATGCTCACATGAAGGGCTAGCCTAGTGCATACCAGAACTAGGAATGTGACACAATCCCTATAGGGCCACTTACGAGAGTGAGATCTGATAGATATGATAAGATAATATTTTTGGTATTTTTATGATAAAGATGCAAAGTAAAATAAAGGCAAAGTAAATAGCAAAGTAAATAACTAGTTAGTAGGAGATTGATATGATAAAGATAGACCCGGGGGCCATAGGTTTCACTAGTGGCTTCTCTCAAGAGCATAAGTATTCTATGGTGGGTGAACAAATTACTGTTGAGCAATTGACAGAATTGAGCATAGTTATGAGAATATCTAGGTATTATCATGTATATAGGCATCACGTCCGAGACAACTATACCGACTCCTGCCTGCATCTACTACTATTACTCCACTCATCGACCACTGTCTAGCATGCATCTAGAGTATTAAGTAAAAACAGAGTAACGCCTTAAGCAAGCTGACATGATGTAGAGGGATAGACTCATGCAATATGAAGAAAACCCCATCTTGTAATCCTCGATGGCAACAATACAATATGTGCCTTGCTGCCCTTACTGTCACCGGGAAAGGACGGCGCAAGATTGAACGCAAAGCTAAGCACTTCTCCCATTGCAAGAAAGATCAATCTAGTAGGCCAAAACAAACTGATAATTCGAAGAGACTTGCAAAGATAACCAATCATACATAAAAGAATTCAGAGAAGATTCAAATATTATCCATAGATAGACTTGATCATAAACCCACAATTCATCGATCTCAACAAACACACCGCAAAAAGAAGATTACATCGAATAGATCTCCACAAGAGAGGGGGAGAACATTGTATTGAGATCCAAAAAGAGAGAAGAAGCCATCTAGCTACTAACTATGGACCCGTAGGTCTGAAGTAAACTACTCACACTTCATCAGAGAGGCTATGGTGTTCATGTAGAAGCCCTCTGTGATCGATGCCCCCTCCGGCGGAGCTCCGGAACAGGCCCCAGGATGGGATCTCGTGGATACAGAAAGTTGCGGCGGTGGAATTAGGGTTTTGGCTCTGTATCTGATCATTTGGGGGTACGTGGGTATATATAGGAGGAAGAAGTACATCGGTGGAGCAACAGGGGGCCCACGAGGGTGGGGGCGCGCCTGGTAGGGTAGAGAGCGCCCCCTACCTCGTGGCCTCCTGTTACGTCCCTTGACATAGGGTCCAAGTCTCCTGAGTTGTATTCGGTGAAAAAATCACGTTCCCGAAGGTTTCATTCCGTTTGGACTCCGTTTGATATTCCTTTTCTTCGAAACCCTAAAACAGGCAAAAAACAGCAATTCTGGGTTGGGCCTCCGGTTAATAGGTTAGTCCCAAAAATAATATAAAAGTGGATAATAAAGCCCAATAATGTCCAAAATAGTAGATAATATAGGATGGAGCAATCAAAAATTATAGATACGTTGGAGACGTATCAGCCCACTCACCAGCCACGAGGGTGGGGGCGCGCCCCCTGCCTCGTGGGCCTCCTGGTGGCCCTCTGATGCCCATCTTCTGCTATATGGAGTCTTTCATCGAGTAAAAAATCATAAGCAAGCTTTCCGGATGAGACTCCGCCGCCACGAGGCGGAACCTTGGCGGAACCAATCTAGGGCTGTGGCGGAGCTGTTCTACCGATGAAACTTCCCTCCAAGAGGGGGAAATCATCACCATCGTCATCACCAACAATCCTATCATTGGGAGGGGGTCAATCTCCATCAACATCTTCACTAGCACCATCTCATCTCAAACCCTAGTTCATCTCTTGTATCCAATCTTTGTATCCAAACCTTAGATTGGTACCTATGGGTTGCTAGTAGTGTTGATTACTCCTTGTAGTTGATGCTAGTTGGTTTACTTGGTGGAAGATCATATGTTCAGATCCATTATGCATATTAATACCCCTTTGATTATGAACATGAATATGCTTTGTGAGTAGTTACGTTTGTTCCTGAGGACATGGGAGAAGTCTTGCTATTAGTAGTCATGTGAATTTGGTATTCGTTCGATATTTTGATGAGATGTATGTTGTCATCCCTCTAGTGGTGCCATGTGAACGTCGACTACATGACACTTCACCATTGTTTGGGCCTAGAGGGAGGCATTGGGAAGTAATAAGTAGATGATGGGTTGCTAGAGTGACAGAAGCTTAAACCCTAGTTTATGCGTTGCTTCATAAGGGGCTGATTTGGATCCACATGTTTCATGCTATGGTTAGGTTTACCTTAATACTTCTGTTGTAGTTGCGGATGCTTGCACTGGGGGTTAATCATAAGTGGGATGCTTTTCCAAGTAAGGACAGTACCCCAAGCACCGGTCCACCCACATATCAGATTATCAAAGTACCGAACGTGAATCATATGATCGTGATGAAAACTAGCTTGACGATAATTCCCATGTGTCCTTGGGAGCGCTTTCCTTCATATAAGAGTTTGTCCAGGCTTGTCCTTTGCTAAAAAAGGATTGGGCCATCTTGATGCACCTTATTTACATTTATTACTTGCTACTCGTTACCAATTACCCTATCACAAAACTATATGTTACCGATAATTTCAGTGCTTGCAGAGAATACCTTGCTGAAAACCGCTTATCATTTTCTTCTGCTCCTCGTTGGGTTCGACACTCTTACTTATCGAAAGGACTATGATAGATCCCCTATACTTGTGGGTCATCAAGACTCTTTTCTGGCGCCGTTGCCGGGGAGTGAAGCGCTTTTGGTAGGTGGAATTTGGTAAGGAAAATTTTATATAGTGTGCTAAAATTTACTGTCACTTGTTACTATGGAAAGTAATCATTTGAGGGGCTTGTTAGGGGTATCTTCACCTCGACCAGTAGAGCAAAGAGTTGCTCCTCAACCTACTGAACCTACTGAAAATGAAAATGTTTACTTCGAAATTCCTTCGGGTATGATAGAGAAACTGCTAGCCAATCCTTTTGCAGGAGATGGAACATTGCATCCCGACTTACACTTAATCTATGTGTATGAAGTTTGTGGATTATTTAAGTTTGCAGGTATGCCCGATGATGTTATCAAGAAGAAGGTCTTCCCTTTATATTTGAAGGGAGATGCATTGACATGGTATAGGCTATGTGAGATATGGGATCATGGGACTATAAGCGATTGAAATTGGAATTTCACCAGAAGTTTTATCCTATGCATCTTGTTCATCGTGATCGTAACTATATATATATATATATATATATATATATATATATATATATATATATATATATTGGCCTCACGAAGGAGAAAGCATCGCTCAAGCTTGGGGGAGGCTTAAGTCAATGTTATTTTCATGTCCCAATCATGAGCTCTCAAGAGAAATGATTATTCAAAAATTTTATGCTCGGCTTTCTGACAACAATCGCTCCATGCTCGATACTTCTTGTACTGGTTCCTTTATGATGAAGACTATTAAATACAAATGGAATTTATTGGAGAGAATTAAACGCAACTCTGAAGATTGGGATCTCGACGAAGGTAAAGAGTCAGGTATAACACCTAAGTTTGGTTGTGTTAAATCTTTTATGGATGCCGATGTTTTCCTTAAATTTAGCACTAAATATGGACTTGACTCTGAGATAGTAGCTTCTTTCTGTGAATCCTTTGCTACTCATGTTGATCTCCCTAAGGAGAAGTGGTTTAAATATAGTCCTCCCATTGAATTAAAAGTAGTTGCACCTATTAAAGTTGAATAAAAGACTATCACTTACAATGATCCTGTTGTACCTACTGCTTATGTTGAGAAACCACCTTTCCCTGTTAGAATAAAGGATCATGCTAAAGTTTCAACTGTAGTCAACAAAAGTAAAATTAAGACACCTAAACCCCCTGAGCAAGTTAAAGTTGAACCTAATGTTGCTATGGTTAAAGATCTCTTGGACGATAATATTGATGGGCATGTTATTTATTTCTGTGATGAGACTGCTAGAATTGCTAAACCTAGTGCTAAAGATAAACATAGACATGTGGTAAGTGATACGTCTCCAACGTATCTATAATTTTTGATTGCTCCATGCTATATTATCTACTGTTTTGGACATTATTGGGCTTTATTATCCACTTTTATATTATTTTTGGGACTAACCTATTAGCCAGAGGCCCAACCCAGAATTGCTGTTTTTGCCTGTTTTAGGGTTTCGAAGAAAAGGAATATCAAACGGAGTCCAAATGGAATGAAAACCTTCAGGAACGTGATTTTCTCATCGAATACAACTCAGGAGGCTTGGACCCTACGTCAAGACACGCAATAGGAGGCCACGAGGTAGGGGGCACGCCTACCCTCCCAGGCACACCCTCCACCCTCGTGGGCCCCCTGTTGCTCCACCGACGTACTTCTTCCTCCTATATATACCCACGTACTCCCAAACGATCAGATACAGAAGCAAAACCCTAATTCCACCGCCGTAACTTTATGTATCCACGAGATCCCATCTTGGGGCCTGTTCCGGACCTCCACCGGAGGGGGCATCGATCACGGAGGGCTTCTATATCAACACCATAGCCCCTCCGATGAAGTGTGAGTAGTTTACCTCAGACCTACGGGTCCATAGTTAGTAGCTAGATGACTTCTTCTCTCTTTTTGGATCTCAATACAATGTTCTCCCCCTCTCTTGTGGAGATCTATTCGATGTAATCTTCTTTTTGCGGTGTGTTTGTTGAGACTGATGAATTGTGGGTTTATGATCAAGTCTATCTATGAATAATATTTGAATCTTCTCTGAATTCTTTTATGCATTATTGGTTATCTTTGCAAGTCTCTTTGAATTATCAGTTTGGTTTGGCCTACTAGATTGATCTTTCTTGCAATGGGAGAAGTGCTTAGCTTTGGGTTCAATCTTGCGGTGTCCTTTCCCGGTGACAGTAAGGGCAGCAAGGCACGTATTGTATTGTTGCCATCGAGGATAACAAGATGGGGTTTTCTCCATATTGCATGAGTCTATCCCTCTACATCATGTCATCTTGCTTAAGGCGTTACTCTGTTTTTAACTTAATACTCTAGATGCATGTTGGATAGCGGTCGATGAGTGGAGTAATAGTAGTAGATGCAGGCAGGAGTCGGTCTACTTGTCTCGGACGTGATGCCTATATACATGATCATACCTAGATATTCTCATAACTATGCTCAATTCTGTCAGTTGCTCAATAGTAATTTGTTCACCCACCGTAGAATACTTATGCTCTCGAGAGAAGCCACTAGTGAAACCTATGGCCCCCAGGTCTATCTTTATCATATCAATCTCCTACTACTTAGTTATTTACTTTGCCTTTATTTTACTTTGCATTTTTATCATAAAAATACCAAAAATATTATCTTATCATATCTATCAGATCTCACTCTCGTAAGTGGCCCTATAGGGATTGACACCCCCTATTTGCGTTGGTTGCGAGGATTTATTTGTTTTGTGCAGGTGCGAGGGACTCGCGCGTAGCCTCCTACTGGATTGATACCTTGGTTCTCAAAAACTAAGGGAAATACTTACGCTACTTTGCTGCATCATCCCTTCCTCTTCGGGGAAAACCAACGCAATGCTAAAAGAGGTAGCAAGAAGGATTTCTGGCGCCGTTGCCGGGGAGGTTTATGCAAAAGTCAACATACCAAGTACCCATCACATACCCTTATCTCTTGCATTACATTATTTGACATTTGCCTCTCATTTTCTTCTCCCCCACTTCACCCTTGCCATTTTATTTGCCCTCTCTCTCTCTATCCTCCCTCTCTTTCTCTATTTGCCTCTTTTTTCCGCTTGCTTTTAGTTTGCTTGTGTGTTAGTTTGCTTGCTTGTCGTTATGGCTAGTCCCTTATCTTCTCCGTTGTCTCCCGAGAATGAAATTCTAAATTTTAAGCAAACAGAGGGTGAAAATCTAAAAGATGCTTGGTATAGAATTTGCAATGCTCAAAATAAATCTACTAGGAAGCAATCTACTACCATTCTCCTTCGCAATTTTTATGTCGGCATTACTCCTTGGCACCGTTATGTTCTTGATACTATTACCGGAGGGAACTTTTTGGGTAGCCATACTTTTGATTCTTATAATGCTATGTTAAATTTATTTGGCTCACCCCCTCTCTTGGTTAATGGAACTATATTAACTTTGGAGCATGTAATGCAAAGGATTGAGATTATTGAAAATAAGGTTGCTACCCTAGAGTTAATTGAAAATTTGGATAAAAAGATCTACAGCCGAATCTCTCAATATGGATCTAAAGTAGGAGTTACTTTGAAAGATATTAAAGAAAAGGAACCCATAGTTAATGAGAAAATAAATCACGATTCCGTTAGGATCGATAAACTTGAGAATATTATTACCAACTTGGGAACTGCTTTTTCTTCCGTAAAGAATACTCCGAGTCCCTCCACTAAAGTTGCCAAACTTATGTACGTTCCTAAAAATAAGGGTGAATCATCTAGTAAGGAAAATGCGGGTCTCAAATCTATAAGTGTTCATCCCAATCTTTTTGCTATCATGAAGGAACCATTTGTTACAAATGAATTTTTCGATCTTGTGCCTAAAAGCTTGATAATTAATAAAAATAAAGAAATTCCTAAAGATGGTAGATGACTTATTGAAGAATTGCCTACCAAAGATGGCAATACCTAGATCTATTCTTGCTTGTTATGCCTAGCTAGGGGCGTTAAACGATAGCGCTCGTTGGGAGGCAACCCAATTTTATTTTTATTCCTTGCTTTTTGATCCTGTTTAGTAATAAATAAATTATCTAGCCTCTGTTTTGGTTTTTGTGTGTTTAATTAGTGTTTTTGCCTAGTAGAACCGTCGGGAAGACTTGGGGAAAGTCTTGTTGAACTTGCTGTAAAAAACAGAAACTTTAGCGCTCACAAGAGCTTCTGTCATTTTTATTTGGAAAGTGATATTTAGTTAATTCTTTTTGCAGATGATTAATAGATAAATTCCTCACGTCCAGAAATTTATTTTAGAATTTTTGGGATTCCAGATCTTGCGCTAGCTACAGATTACTACAGACTGTTCTGTTTTTGACAGATTCTGTTTTTCGTGTGTTGTTTGCTTATTTTGATGAATCTATGGCTAGTAAAATAGTTTATAAACCATAGAGAAGTTGGAATACAGTAGGTATAACACCCATATAAATAAAGAATGAGTTCATTACAGTACCTTGAAGTGGTATTTTGTTTTCTTTCGCTAACGGAGATCACGAGATTTTCTACTTTAAGTTTTGTGTTGTGAAGTTTTCAAGTTTTGGGTAAAGATTTGATGGATTATGGAACAAGGAGTGGCAAGATCCTAAGCTTGGGGATTCCCATGGCACCCCCAAGATAATCTAAGGACACCTAAAAGCCAATGCTTGGGGATGCCCTGGAAGGCATCCCCTCTTTCGTCTACTTCCATCGGTAACTTTACTTGGAGCTATATTTTTATTCGCCACATGATATGTGTTTTGCTTGGAGCGTCTTGTATGATTTGAGTCTTGTTAGTTTACCACAATCATCCTTGCTGTACACACCTTTTGACAGAGCCATACATGATTTGGAATTTGTTAGAATACTCTATGTGCTTCTCTTATATCTTTTGAGTTATATAATTTTGCTCTAGTGCTCCACTTATATCTTTTAGAGCACGGTGGTGGATTTGTTTTATAGAAACTATTGATCTCTCATTCTTCACTTAGATTATTTTGAGAGTCTTAATAGCATGGTAATTTGCTTAAAATCCTAATATGCTTGGTATGCAAGATTAATAATAAAACATTCTTATGAGTGTGTTGAATACTAAGAGAAGTTTGATGCTTGATGATTGTTTTGAGACATGGAGGTAATAATATCAAAGTCGTGCTAGTTGAGTAGTTGTGAAATTGAGAAATACTTGTGTTAAGGTTTCCAAGTCCCGTAGCATGCACGTATGGTAAACGTTATGCAGCAAATTTTCTAGAGCATTGTCCCAAGTGAGGAATATAAAAAAAGGCCATAAAAAAGAGAAGGCCCAAAAAAAGAGAAAGGCCATAAAAAAGAGAAAAGACCCAAAAAAGAGAAAAAAATGAGAGAAAAAGAGAGAAGGGACAATGTTACTATCCTTTGCCACACTTGTGCTTCGAAGTAGCACCATGATCTTCATAGTAGAGAGTCTCTCATGTTATCACTTTCATATACTAGTGGGAATTTTTCATTATAGAACTTGGCTTGTATATTCCAACAATGGGCCTCCTCAAGTGCCCTAGGTCTTCGTGAGCAAGCAAGTTGGATGCACACCCACTAGTTTCTTTTGTTGAGCTTTCATACATTTATAATTCTAGTGCATCTGTTGCATGGCAATCCCTACTCCTTGCATTAACATCAATTGGTGGGCATCTCCATAGCCCATTGATTAGCCTCGTTGATGTGAGACTTCCTCCTTTTTTGTCTTCTCCACATAACCCCCCTCATTATATTCTATTCCACCTATAGTGTTATGTCCATGGCTCGCGCTCATATATTGTGTGAAAGTTTATAGGTTTGAGATTACTAAAGTATGAAACAATTGCTTGGCTTGTCATCGAGGTTGTGCATGATGATAGTATTCTTGTGTGACGAAAATGAAACATGACTAAACCATATGATTTTGTAGGGATGAACTTTCTTTGGCCATGTTATTTTGAGAAGACATAATTGCTTAGTTAGTATGCTTGAAGTATTATCATTTTTATGTCAATATGAACTTTTGTCTTGAATCTTTCAGATCTGAATATTCATACCACAATTAAGAAGAATTACATTAAAATTATGCCAAGTAGCACTCTGCATCAAAAATTCTGTTTTTATCATTTACCTACTCGAGGACGAGCAGGAATTAAGCTTGGAGATGCTTGATACGTCTCCAACGTATCTATAATTTTTGATTGCTCCATGTTATATTATCTACTATTTTGGACATTATTGGGATTTATTATCCACTTTTATATTATTTTTGGGACTAACCTATTAACCGGAGGCCCAGCCCAGAATTGCTGTTTTTTGCCTGTTTTAGGGTTTCAAAGAAAAGGAATATCAAACGAAGTCCAAACGGAATGAAACCTTCAGGAACATGTTTTTCTCATCGAATACAACTCAGGAGACTTAGACCCTACGTCAAGACACGTAACAGGAGGCCACGAGGTTGGGGTGCACCTACCCCCCCCAGGCACGCCCTCCACCCTTGTGGGCCCGTTGTTGCTCCACCGATGTACTTCTTCCTCATATATATACCCACGTACCCCCAAACGATCAGATACGGAGCCAAAACCCTAATTCCACCGCCGTAACTTTCTGTATCCACGAGATCCCATCTTGGGGCCTATTCCGGAGCTCCACCGGAGGGGGCATCGGTCACGGAGGGCTTCTACATCAACACCATAGCCCCTCCGATGAAGTGTGAGTAGTTTACCTCAGACCTACGGGTCCATAGTTAGTAGCTAGATGGCTTCTTGTCTCTTTTTGGATCTTAATACAATGTTCTCCCCCTCTCTTGTGGAGATCTATTCGATGTAATCTTCTTTTTGCAGTGTGTTTGTTGAGATCGATGAATTGTGGGTTTATGATCAAGTCTATCTATGAATAATATTTGAATCTTCTCTGAATTCTTTTATGTATGATTGGTTATCTTTGCAAGTCTCTTCGAATTATCAGTTTGGTCTGGCCTACTAGATTGATCTTTCTTGCAATGGGAGAAGTGCTTAGCTTTGGGTTCAATCTTGCGGTGTCCTTTCCCGGTGACAGTAAGGGCAGCAAGGCGCGTATTGTATTGTTGCCATCGAGGATAACAAGATGGGGTTTTCTTCATATTGCATGAGTCTATTACTGTACATCATGTCATCTTGCTTAAGGAGTTACTCTGTTTTTAACTTAATACTCTAGATGCATGCTGGATAGCGGTCGATGAGTGGAGTAATATAGTAGATGCAGGCAGGAGTCGGTCTACTTGTCTCGGACATGATGCCTATATACATGATCATACCTAGATATTCTCATAACTATGCTCAATTCTGTCAATTGCTCGACAATAATTTGTTCACCCACCATAGAATACTTATGCTCTCGAGAGAAGCCACTAGTGAAACCTATGGCCCCCGGGTTATCTTTATAATATCAATCTCCTACGACTTAGTTACTTACTTTGCCTTTATTTTACTTTGCATCTTTATCATAAAAATACCAAAAAATATTATCTTATCATATCTATCAGATCTCACTCTCGTAAGTGGCCCTATAGGGATTAACAACCCCTATTTGCGTTGGTTGTGAGGATTTATTTGTTTTGTGCAGGTGCGAGGGACTAGCGCGTAGCCTCCTACTGGATTGATACCTTGGTTCTCAAAAACTAAGGGAAATACTTACGCTACTTTGCTGCATCATCCCTTCCTCTTCGGGGAAAACCAACGCAGTGCTAAAAGAGGTAGCAGTAGGCATGCCTATTATTTATGTTAAAATAGGAGATCATTTTTATCATGGCTTGTGTGATATGGGTGCTAGTGCCAGTGCAATACCTATTTCCTTATACAAAGAAATTATGCATGATATTGCACCAGCTGAGATAGAAGGTATTGATGTTACCATTAAGCTTGCTAATAGAGATACTATTTCACTAATTGGGATTGTTAGAGACGTTGAAGTCTTGTGTGGGAAGGCTAAATATCCTACTGATTTTCTTGTTCTTGGTTCCCCTCAAGATAGCTTTTGTCCCATTATATTTGGTAGACCGTCCTTGAATACTGTTAATGCTAAGATAGATTGCAAGAAGGATGTTGTTACAATTGGTTTGGATGATATGTCTCATGAGTTTAATTTTTCTAAATTTCGTAGACAACCCATGATAAAGAATTGCCTAGTAAAGATGAAATTATTGGTGTTGCTTCTATTGCCGTGCCTCCTACTGATCCATTAGAACAATATTTGCTACAGCATGAAAATGATATGTTCATGAATGAAAGATGGGAAATAGATGAAGTATTCTTTAAACAGGGACCTATTCTAAAACACAATTTTCCTGTTGAAATCCTAGGGGATCCTCCTGCACCCAAGGGTGATCCCGTGTTTGAGCTTAAACCATTACCTGACACTCTTAAATATGCTTATCTTGATGAAAAGAAAATATATCCTATTATTAGTGCTAACCTTTCAGAGAAGGAGGAAGAGAGATTATTGAAAACTCTGAAGAAGCACCGTCCTGCTATTGGAGATACTCTTGATGATCTTATGGGTATTAGTCCCACTCTATGTCAACACAAAATAAATTTGGAGGAAGACGCCAAACTAGTTATTGATCATCAACGACGGCTGAATCCTAAGATGAAAGAAGTGGTAAGAAAATAAATATTAAAGCTCCTTGAGGCAGGTATAATTTATCCCGTTGCTGATAGTCAGTGGGTAAGTCATGTTCATTGCATCCCTAAGAAGGGAGGTATTACTGTTGTTCCTAATGATAAAGATGAATTGATTCCGCAAAGAATTATTACAGGTTATAGGATGGTAATTGATTTCCGCAAATTAAATAAGGCTACTAAAAAAGATCATTACCCTTTGACTTTTATTGATCAAATGCTAGAAAGATTATCCAAACATACACATTTTTGCTTTCTAGATGGTTACTCTAGCTTCTCAAATACCTATGTCAGTCGATGATCAATCAAAGACCACTTTTACTCGCCCTTTCGGTACTTTTGCTTATAGACGTATGCCTTTTGGTTTATGTAATGCACCTGCTACCTTTCAAAGATGCATGATGGCTATATTTTCTAACTTTTGTGAAAAGATATGTGAGGTTTTCATGGACAATTTCTCCGTTTATGGATCCTCGTTTGATGATTGCTTAAGCAACCTTGATCGAGTTTTGCAGAGATGTAAAGAAACTAATCTTGTCTTGAATTGAGAGAAGTTCCACTTTATGGTTAATGAAGGTATTGTTTTGGGGCATAAAATTTCTCAAAGAGGTATTGAAGTTGACAAAGCTAAAGTTGATGCTATTGAAAAGATGCCATGTCCCAAGGACATTAAAGGTATAAGAAGTTTTCTGGGTCACGCCGGTTTTTATAGGAGGTTCATTAAGGACTTCTCAAAAATTTCTCGGCCTTTGACTAATCTATTACAAAAAGACATTCCTTTTGTCTTTGATGATGATTGTGTAGAAGCATTTGAAATACTGAAGAAAGCATTGATTTCTGCACCTATTGTTCAGGCACCTGATTGGAATTTACCCTTTGAAATTATGTGTGATGCTATTGATTATGTTGTAGGTGTTGTTCTAGGGCAAAGAGTTGATAAGAAATTAAATTTTATTCAATATGCTAGTAAAACTCTAGACAATGCCCAGAGAAATTATGCTACTACTGAAAAGGAATTCTTAGCAGTTGTATTTGCTTGTGATAAGTTCAGACCTTATATTGTTGATTCTAAAGTAACTATTCACACTGATCATGCTGCTATTAAATACCTTCTGGAAAAGAAAGATGCTAAACCTAGACTTATTAGATGGGTTCTCTTGCTACAAGAATTTGATTTGCATATTATTGATAGAAAGGGAGCTGAGAACCCCATTGCAGACAACCTGTCTAGGTTAGAAAATGTTCTTGATGACCCACTACCTATTGATGATAGCTTTCCTGATGAACAATTAAATGTCATAAATGCTTCTTGAACTGCTCCATGGTATGCTGATTATGCTAATTATATTGTTGCTAAATTTATACCACCTAGTTTCACATACTAGTAAAAGAAAAAGTTCTTCTATGATTTGAGACATTACTTTTGGGATGACCCACATCTTTATAAAGAAGGAGTAGATGGTATTATTGGACGTTGTGTACCTGAGCATGAACAGGAACAGATCCTACGCAAGTGTCACTCCAAGGCTTATGGAGGACACCATGCTGGAGATAGAACTGCACATAAGGTATTGCAATCCGGTTTTTATTGGCCTACTCTCTTCAAGGATGCCCGTAAGTTTGTCTTGTCTTGTGATGAATGTCAAAGAATTGGTAATATTAGTAGACGTCAAGAAATGCCTATGAATTATTCACTTGTTATTGAAGCATTTGATGTTTGGGGCTTTGATTATATGGGACCCTTTCCTTCCTCTAATGGGTATACACATATTTTAGTTGCTGTTGATTACGGTACTAAGTGGGTAGAAGCTATTCCAACTAGTAGTGCTAATCATAACACCTCTATTAAGATGCTTAAAGAAGTTATTTTCCCAAGGTTTGGAGTCTCTAGTTATTTAATGACTGATGGTGGTTCACATTTTATTCATGGTGCCTTCCGTAAAATGCTTGCTAAGTATGATGTTAATCATATAATTGCATCTCCTTATCACCCACAGTCTAGTGGTCAAGTAGAATTGAGTAATAGAGAGCTCAAATTAATTTTGCAAAATACTGTTAATAGATCTAGAAATAATTTGTCCAAGAAACTTGATGATGCATTATGGGCCTATAGAACTGCATATAAAAATCCTATGGGTATGTCTCCGTATAAAATGGTTTATGGTAAAGCATGTCACTTACCTCTTGAATTAGAACATAAGGCATATTGGGCCATTAAAGAGCTCAATTATGATTTCAAACTTCCCGGTGAGAAGAGGTTATTTGACATTAGCTCACTTGATGAATGGAGAACCCAGGCTTATGAAAATGCCAAGTTGTTTAAAGAAAAAGTTAAAAGATGGCATGATAAAAGGATACAAAAGCGTGAGTTCAATGTAGGTGATTATGTATTGCTATACAACTCTCGTTTAAGATTTTTTGCAGGAAAACTTCTCTCTAAATGGGAAGGTCCTTACGTTATCGAGGAGGTCTATCGTTCCGGTGCCATAAAAATCAACAACTTCGAAGGCACAAATCCTAAGGTGGTGAACGGTCAAAGAATCAAACATTATATATATATCAGGTAATCCCATAAATGTTGAAACTAATGTTATTGAAACCGTAACCCTAGAGGAATACATAAGGGACACTTTCCGGAACGTTTCAGACTCCAAAAAGGAATAGGTACGTGGTACGGTAAGTAAACTGACTCCAAAACAGTTCTAATGGCAATTTTTCTCCGTTTTGGAATATTTAGAAAAAATAGGAAAATAAGAAGCAGTCCGGGAAGGACACGAGGCTTCCACGAGGGTGGGAGGCGCGCCCTACCCCCTGGGCGTGCCCCCTGCCTCGTGGGCACCTCGTGCGCTCTCCAGACTCTATTTTCTTGCACGATACTTCTTTTGGTTGGTAAAAAATCAGTATATAATCTCCCGAAGGTTTTGACCACCGTATCACGCAAATATCTCCTGTCTTTGTTTCAAGCTGTCCTGCTGCAAATTAGAGCAACATGTCGTCCCAGGATTCGGAAGGAGAAAGCTATGTGGCTGATTACCTTGCAGATCCTAAGGTCTATGGGGATGTGGAGCATTGTGGTTGGACTGCGGAAGAAGAAGAGGACTATGAACCCAAGGGAAAGGAGGAGACGAGCTTAGAAGAAGATGAAGTCCCCCTACCTCAACCTGGGGACATGCATGTGCAGTTCAAAAAGTCAAGCCTCCTGGATAGAGTAAAGAAACCTAAGATCGAGTTTATCCCTTTTCGCCTCTTGCAGGAAAACAAGCAGGAATTATGCAAAAAGATATTGAGCCTAGAGCAAGAGATCGATGACCTAACGGACCAAAATTTTGTCCTCAAGTGCAAATTAAGGAAGAAGCCTACGCCATCAACAAAACCATAACCTTCTACACCAACAAATAAGAAATGAGTATCTGGCATGGGCACTCCCCTTGGCAACTGCCAAGCTTGGAGGAGTGCCCCGGTATCGTATCACCATCACTTTTATCTTTACCGTTTTTCTTAGTTCGATCCTTTTAGTAATATCTTGATCTAGTAGAATAAAGTTTTAGTATCATCTAGTTGTGAGTTTTGCTTTATGATCCCTCTATGTAATCGAGTCCGTGAGCTATATAATAAAGATTAGTGTTGAGTCAAGGGCTTGATTATTTTGCTATGATCTTGAGGGAATTAAATAAAAGAAAAGAGAAGAAATAAAAAGAAACAAAGAGATCATATGGATCTTCTGGAGAGTAATGAGCTCACATATAAAGAGTATGGTCAATAAAAGTTGTTGAGAGTTGACAAACATAGTTTTGGTCATCGTTGCAATTATTAGGAAGTAATGAAGAAAGAGAGGTTTACATATAAATATACTATCTTGGACATATTTTATGATTGTGAGCACTCATTAAAGTATGACATGCTAAGAGTTGACGTTGGACAAGGAAGACAATGTAATGGGTTATGTTTTCTTACATCTGAGATAAATTATATTGTCATGGATCATCCAACATGTTGAGCTTGCCTTTCCCTCTCATGCTAGCCAATTTCTTCGCACCAAGTAGAGATACTACTTGTGCTTCCAAATATCCCTAAACCCAATTTTGCCTTGAGAGTCCACCATATCTACCTATGGATTGAGTAAGATCCTTGAAAGTTGTCATCGGTGCAAGCAATAAAAATTGCTCTCTAAATATGTATGACTTATTAGTGTGGAGAAAATAAGCTTTATACGATCTTGTGATATGGAAGAAATAAAAGCGACGGACTGCATAGTAAAGGTCCATACCACAAGTGGCAATATAGAGTGACGTTCTTTTGCATAAAGATTTCGTGCATCCAACCATAAAAGTGCATGACAAGCTCTGCTTCCCTCTACGAAGGGCCTGTCTTTTACTTTTATATTCTACCTTACATAAGAGTCATGGTGATCTTCACCTTTCCATTTTACATTTTATCCTTTGGCAAGCACAATGTGTTGGAAAGATCCTGATATATATAGCCAATTGGATGTGAGTCTTCATGAACTATTATTGTTGACATTACCCTTGAGGTAAAATGTTGGGAGGCAAAACTATAAGCCTCTATCTTTCTATGTGTCCGATTAAGACTTCATACCCATAAATATTGCGTGAGTGTTAGCAATTGTGAAAGACTAAAAGATGGTTGAGTATGTGGACTTGCTGAAAAGCTCTTATATTGACTCTTTCCTATGTTATGATAAATTGCAATTGCCTCAATGACCGAGATTAGAGTTTGTTGGTTCCCAATGAAGTTTATGATTCATACTTGAAATTGTGATTGAATTGTTACTTTAGCATAAGAGATCATATGACAAAATATATATATGTTGTTGTTCTAAGAATAATCATGATGCTCTCATGTCCGTGTTTTATTTTTATCGACACCTCTATCTCTAAACATGTGGACATATTTTTCGATTTCGGCTTTCGCTTGAGGACAAGCGAGGTCTATGCTTGGGGGAGTTGATACATCCATTTTGCATCATGCTTGGTATTCGTTCGATATTTTGATGAGATGTATGTTGTCATCCCTCTAGTATTGTCATGTGAACATCGACTACATGACACTTCACCATTGTTTGGGCCTATAGGGAGGCATTGGGAAGTAATAAGTAGATGATGGGTTGCTAGAGTGACAGAAGCTTAAACCCTAGTTTATGTGTTGCTTCGTAAGGGGCTAATTTGGACCAATATGTTTCATGCTATGTTAGGTTTACCTTAATACTTCTATTGTAGTTGTGGATGCTTGCAATGGAGGTTAATCATAAGTGGGATGCTTGTCCAAGTAAGGACAGTACACAAGCACCGGTCCACCCACATATCAGATTATCAAAGTACCGAACGCGAATAATATGATCGTGATGAAAAGTAGCTTGACGATAATTCCCATGTGTCCTCGGGGGCGCTTTCCTTCATATAAGAGTTTGTCCAGGCTTGTCCTTTGCTACAAAAAGGATTGGGCCATCTTGCTGCACCTTATTTACTTTTACTACTTGCTACTCGTTACCAATTACCCTATCACAAAACTATCTGTTACCGATAATGTCAGTGCTTGCAGAGAATACCTTGATGAAAACCGCTTATCATTTCCTTCTGCTCCTCGTTGGGTTCGACACTCTTACTTATCGAAAGGACTACTATAGATCCCCTATACTTGTGGGTCATCACGTGGTAACGGTGTTGATGATGTGATCCGTGCAGGGCTTCGCCTAGGCACTACGACAATATGACCGAGGTGGTAAACTGTGGAGGGGGGCACCGCACACGGCTAAGACAATTGATCTTGTGTGTTCTAGGGTGCCCCCTGCATCCGTATATAAAGGAGGAGAGGGGGATGCCGGCCGGCCCCTATAGGGCGTGCCAGGAGAGAGGAGTCCTACTAGGACTCCAAGTCCCAGTAGGATTCCACTTGGTGGAAGGGGGAAGAAGGAAGGGAGAGGGAGAGGGGGGCCGCACCCCCTCCCCTAGTCCTATTCGGACTCCCCATGGGGGGCACCTCCTTGTGGACTGCCTTCTCTCTCCCCTAAGGCCCATGTTGGCCCATTACTTCCCCGGAGGTTTTTGGTAACCCCTCCGGCACTCTGTTTTTACCCGGTACCTCTCGGAACTCTTCCGGTGCTCCAATAATATCGTCCAATATATCATTCTTTATGTCTCAACCATTTCGAGACTCCTCGTCATGTCCGTGATCTCATCCAGGACTCCAAACAAACTTCGGTCATCAAAAACACATAACTCATAATACAAATCGTCATCGAACGTTAAGCGTGCGGACCCTAAGGTTCGAGAACTATGTAGACATGACCGAGACACATCTCCGGTTAATAACCAATAGCGGAACCTGGATGCTCATATTGGCTCCTACATATTCTATGGAGATTGAGGGAGTCCTGGATTAGGGGGTGTTCGGATAGCCGGACTATACCTTCGGCCAGACTCCTGGACTATGAAGATACAAGATTGAAGACTTCGTCCCGTGTCTGGGAGGGACTTTCCTTGGCGTGGAAGGCAAGCTTGGCGATACGGATATGTAGATCTCCTACCATTGTAACTGACTCTATGTAACCCTAACCCTATCTGGTGCATATATAAACCAGAGGGTTTTAGTCCGTAGGACAACATATACATCAACGATCATACCATAGGCTAGACTCTAGGGTTTAGCCTCCTCGATCTCGTGGTAGATCTACTCTTGTACTACCCATATCATCAATATTAATCAAGCAGGACGTAGGGTTTTACCTCCATCGAGAGGGCCCGAACCTGGGTAAAACTTCATGTCCCTTGTCTCCTGTTACCATCCGGCCTAGACGCATAGTTTGGGACCCCCTACCCGAGATCCGCCGGTTTTGACACCGACATTGGTGCTTTCATTGAGAGTTCCTCTGTGTCGTCGCCGTCAGGCTCGATGGCTCCTATGATCATTGATAGTGATGCAGTCCAGGGTGAGACCTTCCTCCCTGGACAGATCTTCATCTTCGGCGGCTTCGCACTGCGGGCCAATTCGCTTGGCCGTCTGGAGCAGATCGAAAGCTACGCCCTTGGCCGTTAGGTCAGATTTGGAAGTTTAAACTACACAGCTGACATCCGTGGGGACTTGATCTTCGACGGGTTCGAGCCACTGCCGAGCGCGCCGCGCTGTCACGACGAGCATGATCTAGCTCTGCCCTCGAACAGTGTCCTGGAGGCCGCACCCGCATCGGCTCCGACCCTTAATTCGGAGCCAACTACGCCGATCGAGGATGGGCGGTTGGACGCCACCTCGGGGGCTGTGACCCCAATGGCGATTGAGCCGAACACCAGCCCCGTACTATGCGAGACTCGTGAATCCAAGGAGCCGGACTCCTCTCCGGACTCCGAACCCTCCGCGCCCCTGCCGATCGAATCCGATTGGGCGCCGATCATGGAGTTCACTACCGCGGACATCTTTCAGCACTCGCCTTTCAACGATATCCTGAAGTCACTGAAGTCTCTCTCTTTATCAGGAGAGCGCT
The DNA here is from genome assembly GCF_018294505.1 of Triticum aestivum. Lineage (NCBI taxonomy): Eukaryota > Viridiplantae > Streptophyta > Magnoliopsida > Poales > Poaceae > Triticum > Triticum aestivum. Next base: position 513,046,534 of record NC_057794.1, read on the forward strand.
GGTTGGACTATGGTCAGCAAGGTTGGGATACGGACGATGAAGAAATTCAAAGCCCACCCACCACCCACTTTGTAGCCACTGGCGATGACTTAACCAACATGCTCGACTACGACTCCGAAGACATCGACGGTATGGACGCCGATGAAGAAGATGATGAAGAACCAGCGCCTACTAGGCCCTAGAAAGCCACCTCGTCATATGACATATACATGGTGGACACCCCAAAAGAGGGAGATGGCGATGGAACAGCGGAGGATGACCCCTCCAAGAAACAGCCTAAGCGCCGAAGTCAGCGGCGCTGCTCAAAATCCCGCCAAAACAAACACAGTGATTCCAGCACGGGAGATAATAATACTCCGGAAAGCGCCGAAGAAAACCCCCTCCAGCTAGATTTAGCACAGGAGGATGGAGAAACAAGCCCTCATGAGAGAGCGTCAGACGGAGAGGTCGAGGACGATAATTATATGCCTCCCTCCGAAGACGAGGCAAGCCTCGACGACGACGAATTCGTAGTGCCAGAGGATCCCGTCGAGCAAAAGCGTTTTCAACGCAGGCTTATGGCCACGGCAAGAAGCCTCAAGAAAAAACAGCAACAACTTAGAGCTGATCAAGATCTGCTAGTCGACAGATGGACTGAAGTCCTTGCGGCCGAAGAGCATAAACTTGAATGCCCCTCCAAGAGCTACCCAAAGCGCAGGTTGCTACCCCGATTAGAGGAGGAAGCACTTGATGCGGCCGACCGGCCACCTCGTGGTCGCGACAGAGAGGCCTCTCGGCCCTCCACTCAAGCCGCACCCCGTACCAAGGCACGGGAATATGCGCCGGACCTACGAGACATGTTGGAGGACAAGGCAAACAAGATCGATCTACGGATCGCTTGGGCGCCCCACTGCTCGTGACGGTAACCGTCACGCCGGCCACAAGTTCGGCGGGGCCGAACACAGTAGACAAGGCTCATTGGAGCTACGTCATGATATAGCCCAGTACAGAGGCGCCGCACACCCACTCTGCTTCACAGACGAAATAATGGATCATCAAATCCCCGAGGGTTTCAAACCCGTAAACATCGAATCATATGATGGCACAACAGATCCTGCGGTATGGATCGAGGATTATCTCCTTCATATCCACATGGCCCGCGGCGATGATTTCCACGCCATCAAATACCTCCCACTCAAGCTTAAAGGACCAGCTCAGCATTGGCTTAACAGCTTGCCAACAGGATCAATCAGTTGTTGGGAGGACCTGGAAGCCGCATTCCTCGACAATTTCCAGGGCACTTATGTGCGACCCCCAGACGCCGATGACCTAAGTCACGTAATTCAGTAGCCAGAGGAATCGGCCAGGCAATTCTGGACACGGTTCCTAACAAAGAAAACTCAAATAGTTGATTGTCCGGACGCTGAGGCCCTAGCAGCCTTCAAGCACAATATCCGTGACGAGTGGCTGGCCCGGCACCTTGGACAGGGAAAGCCAAAATCTATGGCAGCACTCACGACACTCATGACCTGCTTTTGCACGGGAGAAGACAGCTGGCTCGCTCGTAGCAACAATATAACCAAGAACCCTGGTAATTCGGACACCAGGGACAGTAGTGGCAGGTCGAGTCGCAACAAGCAGAAGCGCCGCATTAACGGCGACAATGCTGAGGATACGACAGTTAATGCCGAATTCAGAGGCTCTAAATCCGGTCAGCGGAAAAAGCCATTCAAAAGGAATCCTAGGGGACCGTCCAGTTTGGACTGAATACTCGACCGCTTGTGCCAGATACATGGCACCCCCGAAAAGCCGGCCAATCACACCAACAGGGATTGTTGGGTGTTCAAGCAGGCAGGCAAGTTAAACACCGAAAATGAAGACAAGGGGTCGCATAGCGATGACGACGAGGAGCCCCGGCCGCCGAACAACAGTGAACAGAAGGGTTTCCCCCACAAGTGCGGACGATGAACATGATATACGCAACCCACGTCCCCAAAAGGGAGCGGAAGCGCGCGTTAAGGGACGTATACACGGTAGAGCCAGTCGCCCCAAAGTTCAACCCATGGTCCTCTTGCCCGATCACCTTTGATCGAAGGGACCATCCCACTAGCATCTGTCATGGCGGATTCGCCGCATTGGTCCTAGACCCAATTATTGATGGATTTCATCTCACTAGAGTCCTTATGGATGGCGGCACCAGCCTGAACCTGCTTTACCAGGATATAGTGCAGAAAATGGGCATAGATCCCTCGAGGATTAAGCCCACCAAAACGACCTTTAAAGGCTAAATACCAGGTGTAGAGGCCAACTGTACAGGCTCAGTCACACTTGAAGTGGTCTTGGGATCTCCAGATAATTTCCGAAGCGAGGAGTTAATCTTCCACATAGTCCCGTTTCGCAGTGGTTATCACGCACTGCTCGGGCGAACCCCATTCGCTAAGTTCAATGCGGTACCGCACTACGCATACCTTAAGCTCAAGATGCCAGGCCCTCGAGGAGTAATTACGGTCAATGGAAACACCGAACGCTCCCTCCGAACGGAGGAGCACACAGCGGCCCTTGCAGCGGAATTACAAAGCAGCCTCTCCAGGCAATTCCCCAGTCCGGCCACTAAACGACTGGACACTGTCAAGCGCGCCCAGAGTAACCTACAACAAGACCGCCTGGCACGATTGAAGCAGGCATAACAATGCGGCCCCAACCCCAACCCCAACCCTCGCAAAAAGGCGACACCAGTACTTCACGTACATAACTACGCTCTAGAGATACCATGGGTATAGGGGGAGGGGCACCATCACGGCACGTCCAAAAATACGGCTTAAACCGTACCAGGGGCTGCCGATTTTATTTTTTAATTTTCTCTTACTTTCAGGACTCCATCCTTCGGAAGGCCTATTCGGCAGTTCAATCGCCGCTCAAAGATGCAAGAACCAGGGAAGCAGACAAGCCACGCCGTAGTACGGAACTCCCAGGTGGTCTCTATCACGAGTAGTATACCTGTTCCGCATATTATTCCGCAGCTTGCCCCTGGAACAGACATGTTAGCTAGTCCAACCTTCCACTTATCGCATTATTTTTATCATTCTGCTTTGATCGCAGCCCTTTTTAATAAACAACGCATAGCTTTCGTCTATTTTTGCATTACCTTTTTTCTTTTTATATGTTCCTTAACGACATGTTGCACCCGTACATGTTGGTACGGCCAAAATACGCCAGGGGCTTTAGTACCCCTCAATATGGTATGAGAAGTCCGAACACTTTAACAAGTGTGGCACCCCGAACTTATAGCATTATATGCATCGGCTCCGAATCATGTCTTGGGTCAATAGTTGGGTTTTCCCGGCTCCTATGTTTTGGTGCCTTACGTTCCGCTATATCGGCTAAGGTAGCACTAGGAGAACCACTGCGATTGTGCCCCAGTTCAGCTGGGTCGAGCACCTCAGTGGAGAAAGCTAAAACTGACTGTCATGATGAAGCGAGAGCTGGTCGCTGTTTGAGAGGTTTTTCGAGTCCCTAAAGACTTATGCCGCCTAGGGCGAGGAGCCGGCTCTGTCCGGCCAAGGCGTGGATAGCGCCCCGAACTCGGTCTTCCGAATACCAGGGGCTTCGCCGAAATTTAAAATTATAGAATTCTATGGCTAAGTGAGAGTGTTCACGCATTATAGTTCGATTGCCTTGTTCGTTGGGCTGAGCACCTCCCTCGAAGGACCCAAACATGGGAAAAAGAGCGCTTAGGTTTATCCCCGAACACCCCAGCACTAGCGACACGGGGGCAGAAGCCGACGACTCGCCATCTCTCAGAATTGATAAACAGCCGCAAAGAAGGTAATAATTTAAATTCCAACAGCATTGCTTAGCGCATATAAACAAGTTTTCAGCGCACAGGACAAAACGAGCAAGTTTCACTCAAAAATTACATCCCTAGAACATTCATCCGCCACAAGGTAGGCACCCTTCAGAACATCCTTATAGTAATTCTCGGGCTTGCGATGCTCTTTCCCCAGCGGTGGCCCGTCCTTCACTAGCTTCTCAGCATCCAGCTTGCCCCAGTGCACCTTAGCACGGGCAAGGGCCCTACGGGCACCTTCAATGCAGACGGAGCGCTTGCTGACTTCGAGCCTTGGACAGGCCTCCACCAACCGCCGCACCAGCCCGAAATAGCTCCCAGGCAGAGCCCCTCCAGGCCACAGCCGAACAATGAGGCCCTTCATGGCCTGTTCGGCCGCCTTGTGGAGCTCGACCAGTTGCTTCAGATGGTCGCTCAGGGGCACGGGGTGTCCGGCCTCATTATACTGAGACCAGAACACCTTCTCCGTCGAGCTGCCCTCCTCGGCTCGATAGAATGCGGCGGCATCAGACACACTCCAGTGAAGATCTGTGAACGCTCCTGGAGAGCTTCGGATTCGGGTAAGTAACAAGTAACTCACGTTTATGTGTTTGCTTTGCATAAAGCCTTACCCGCCGCTATCTTCTTCACCTCATCCAACTCCTGGAGGGTCTTCTAGGATTTGGCCTTGGCAGATTTGGCATTTTCAATAGCCACCGCGAGCTCGGACGCTTGCGTCTTCGAGTCAAGCTCCAAACTCTCATGTTTTTCCATGAGAGCCTGGAGCTCTTGCCGCACCTTGCCAACCTCGGCCTCATACTTCTCCCGCTCGGTGCGCTCCGAGGCCGCCCTCTTCTCGGCCTCTACCAGCGCTTGCTTAAGGGTCACCACTTCAGACGTGGCCCCTAAAATAGCCACGATAATCCTGTCATTCTTTGCAATTGCACCTTTTTATATATTTTTAAAAACATGGTATTTCTTACCCTCATTGTCCTCGAGCTGCTTCTTGGCACGCCCGAGCTCTTGCTCGGACCGCTCGAGGTTCTGCTTTAGTGTGTCCGCTTCCGCAGTCAGTGCGGCGGACGCAAGCAGGGAAGCCTGCATATGCATATTGACTCATTTTTATTAGACTCCTGCGAATTCTATTTGATCCTCTATTCGGCTTTTCTTCCCGAACGCCATACAGAGCATCAGGGGCTACTGTCTATGCGGTACTATTATTTACACATTCTTTACTTACCTCAAAGCCTGTCAAAAGGCTAGTACAAGCTTTAGTCAGTCCGCTCTTGGCGGATTGAACCTTCTGGACCACCGCACTCATAATAGCGCGGTGCTCCTCGTCGATGGAGGCGCCTTGGAGCGCCTCCAACATATTATCCGGCGCCTCTGGTTGGACGGGGGCCGCCAACACGGTGTACTTGCTCCTCTTGGAAGGAGGTCCCCCGCCGGACTCTGGAACCTTTGAAGGTTCCGGGGCGGTGTCCGGCCTAGAGCCGGACCTGGAGCCCTAAGGGGTTTCATCCCCTTTACTCCTGGAGTCCGGGAGGTCGCCTTGCGACGCCTCCAGGACCACCTCCTCCCGGCTTGGAACCTGTTGGGACAACACTTCGGTGTCGTCCGTAGGGTGGGGGGAGGAAGCCGTCGGAAGCGAGTTCACATCCGATGAGTCCAGTGAGCCGCTCGACAACGCGTCGAGCCAGTCTTTGGGTGGGCTGCATAAACATATTCGACGTAAGGGAAAGCTGTGCAATAAACGAATACTGTGAATTACTCTGGTATTCGGATACTTACGATTTTGCCAGGGGCTTGGCCCTGGGCTGCCACTCCTCTCCGTCGTCGGCGTCGGTGGAGTAGTCCGGAGGAAGGGTTTTCCCCTTCTTGGACCCTCCGGCCTCCCCAGAGAGGGCGGCCTTCCTTTTCTTCTCTCCTCCCGCTGGAGGGGGAGAGCTCTCCTCTTCTTCCTCCTCATCTTCATGGGAGGAATGTGCCTCGGAACCATCGGATGATGGATCCGACACCTCCTGGCGCCGGGCACTCTTTCGAGTCCCCGCGGCCTTTTTCGCGGTCTTCTTCTCCGGCACCACATAGGGTGCCGGAACCAGTAGCTTCGCCAAGCGAGCGTCCGCTGGGCCTTCGGGCAAAGGAGCCGGACAGTTGATCTGTCCGGACATCACCTGCCAATCCTGTCAAAGGTAAGGGAGCTTAGATCCTGCATGGAGTCAAACTATGAAGAACTAATACCCTGTAAAAGGAAAAAACAGCTTACCGCGAGGGCGTGACGATGTGCACTGAATCCGCGATCCTTGGTAGCGGATGCGGGAGCCTCGGCGCCTTTGAAAAGCACCTTCCAGGCATCTTCGTATGTCGTGTCGAAGAGCCTGCTCAGAGTTTGGTGTCGCGCCAGGTCGAACTCCCACAGGTTGAAAGCCCGTTGTTGACACGGGAGGATCAGGCGGATGAGCATAGCCTGGACTACGTTGACAAGTTTGAGCTTCTTGTCCGCCAGGGTTTGGATGCATGTTTGGAGTCCGGTCAGCTCTCCTTTTTTACCCCAAGACAGGCCCGTCTCCTTCCAGGAGGTGAGCTGTGTAGGGGGTCCGAATCGGAGCTCGGGGGGTGCGACCCATTCGGCATCGCGAGGCTCGGTGATGTAAAACCACCCTGATTGCCACCCCTTCAGGGTCTCCACAAAGGAGCCCTCGAGCCATAGGACGTTGGCCATCTTGCCCACCATGGCGCCCCCGCACTCCGCCTGGTTGCCGCGCACCACCTTCGGCTTGACGTTGAAAGTCTTGAGCCATAGGCCAAAATGGGGGCGGATGCAGAGGAAGGCCTCGCACATGACGATAAACGCCGAGATGTTGAGGACGAAGTTCGGGGCTAGATCGTGGAAATCCAGGCCATAGTAGAACATGAGCCCCGGGACAAATGGGTGGAGAGGGAAGCCCAGTCCGCGGAGGAAAAGGGGGAGGAACACCACCCTCTCATGGGGACTAGGGGTGGGGATGAGCTGTCCCTTTTCGAGGAGCCGGTACGCGATGTCGTTAGATAGGTATCCGGCCTTCCTCAGCTTTTTGATATGTCCCTTTGTGACGGAGGAGACCATCCACTTGCCTCCCGCTCCGGACATGGCTGGAGAAGGTTGAGATGGAGAGTGCAGACTTGGGCACTGGAGCTCGAGTGCGCAAGAATGGATAGGCGAAGGAGGAAGAAGGCGTAGGTGAAAAGGTGGATCTTTATCCCCTTATATGGGTGGACGCAACTACATGTCCCCACCAGCCTGATAAGACTCGCTTATCTCCAAGCGTTGTAATCAATGGCGCGGTTGGGTTACCCACACCCGTATTGATGAGAATCCCAGGATAAGGGGACACGATCTCTGCTTTAACAAGACGTGCCAAGGAAACCGCCTCACATAATGCACTGAGGTGGGATAATGAAACGACTCGGATAAAGGCTTGGCCGTGGTGTGTCACGCTACGGAATACGTCAGCAGATTAGATTGGTGTAAATATTATTCTCTCTATGGCAATATGTGGAAACTTATTTTGCAGAGTCGGACACTATCTTCGTGTTCAAAATCTTCTATGAAGTACTTGGAGGAGGAACCCGCCTTGCAATGCCGAAGACAATCTGCGCGCCGGACTCGTCGTCATTGAAGCCTGGTTCAGGGGCTACTGAGGGGGTCCTGGATTAGGGGGTGTTCGGATAGCCGGACTATACCTTCAGTCGGACTCCTGGACTATGAAGATACAAGCTTGAAGACTTCGTCCCGTGTCCGGGAGGGACTTTCCTTGGCGTGGAAGGCAAGCTTGGCGATACGGATATGTAGATCTCCTACCATTGTAACCGACTCTATGTAACCCTAACCCTATCTGGTGTCTATATAAACCGGAGGGTTTTAGTCCGTAGGACAACATATACATCAACAATCATACCATAGGCTAGCTTCTAGGGTTTAGCCTCCTCGATCTCGTGGTAGATCTACTCTTGTACTACCCATATCATCAATATTAATCAAGTAGGACGTAGGGTTTTACCTCCATCGAGAGGGCCCGAACCTGGGTAAAACTTTGTGTCCCTTGTCTCTTGTTACCATCCGGCCTAGACGCACAGTTTGGGACCCCCTACCCGAGATCCGCCGGTTTTGACACCGACAGAGATCTTTATCAGTCAAATCGCATAACAACATACGTTATTCCCTTTGTTATCATTATGTTACTTGCCCGAGATTCGATCATCGGTATCTTCATACCTAGTTCAATATCATTACCGGCAAGTCTCTTTACTCGTTCCGTAATGCATCATCCCATAACTAACTCATTAGTCACATTGCTTGCAAGGCTCATAGTGATGTGCATTACCGAGAGGGCCCAGAGATACCTCTCCGATACACGGAGTGACAAATCCTAATCTTGATCTATGCCAACTCAATAAACACCATCGGAGACACCTGTAGAGCATCTTTATAATCACCCAGTTACGTTGTGACGTTTGATAGCACACAAGGTGTTCCTCCAGTATTCGGGAGTTGCATAATCTCATAGTCATAGGAACATGTATAAGTCATGATGAAAGCAATATCAATAAAACTAAATGATCATTATGCTAAGCTAATGGATGGGTCTTGTCCATCACATCATTCTCTAATGATGTGATCCCGTTCATCAAATGACAACACATGTCTATGGTTAGGAAACTTAACCATCTTTGATTAATGAGCTAGTCAAGTAGATGCATACTAGGGACGCTCTGTTTGTCCATGTATTCACACATGTACTAAGTTTCCAGTTAATACAATTCTAGCATGAATAATAAACATTTATCATGATATAAGGAAATATAAATAATAACTTTATTATTGCCTCTAGGGCATATTTCCTTCAGAGGCCAGGGGTGCCAATGTACCCCCGGACACCGAGGATTAGGAGCTCGGCTCAAGCCTTTTCCACCTGAAGAAGAGGAATTGTGATGAAGGGCCTTCAGAATCTCAGGCGTCCTCGCCTAGGTTGGAAGCTAAAAACAGCCCAGAGGTACATAAGAAGAGGCACGAGGACTCGACCACCAGGGTACCAATTACCTCAGCAACCACCATGGGAGGGGTGCGTTGTTGCTTCAACCACCTCACGAGGTGAAGAAACGGGCGGTCAACAGCAAGTAAGCAAAGACCTCTTCAATTTTGTTCTTTCTTCTTCAATCATTGTTCTTATGCCAATTTGTCTAGTATGTAGAGCCCTGGGTGATGACTTGCTCGGGCAATCCAGGAACATCGCCAAGGCAGCATCCATATCAGATGTTCCTCGGATTAGCTGATGGACAATTCGATCTCCATGGTGCCATCACCAGAAGGCGCGAGAGCTCCTAAGAAGATAACTAGCCTGCTGAAGCATGCCGACCCGGTCTAATGCCCAGCCGAGGAGATGGAGGAGGTCATTGTGTCAACCGCCAATGTTGTCGCTGAAGATCCTTCTGCCAGCTCGGCGGTGGGAGGTGATGAAGACGTGGATCTGGCGCATAGGACTCGGGATAATGAAATAGCTCCCTAGGATGTTGTTGCTAGTTTTGATCTGCTCACGATGGTTGATTTCTCCGAGGCAAGGGATGTGAACTAGCAGCAGGAGACCAAGATGCCTGGTTCACCTCCGCAGTCAGCCGACGACCAGAGATCCACCCTGACCTTCACGTGAGAATCCGACAAGGGCACAGCAGATGCAGTGAAGCATCTGAGTTCGACCTTTGAGCCATTCATTGAGGTTAGAGACTGTCCATTTCTGTATTTTTATTTACCATGTACGCAGTAGCCCTCAAGATACTTGTCGACTTTCTAAACCAGGTGTGCTAGCTCAACTCCGTGAACCCGGTCCGCCAGCTTAAATTTGCTCTTCTTTGACTAAAACCTTCTTCAAATAGGCCTCGAGCCGCTTCCGGCTTACATCATAATTCAACCTGCGGGGTGCTAATTATAGGACTTGGAATTTTTTCGCGCGATCTGCACTAGCCCGAGAGACTCAGGCAGGATTGGAAGGCCGCTCTACTAGGGAAAATCTTATACACAGAAGCTTATCAGTAGCGCTTTTTAAAAGGCAGCGCTACTGCTAATTAGCAGTAGCGCGTTGTCACAAAGGACGCTACTCTATCCATGTAGCAGTAGTGCGGCAAGAATAAAACACGCTACTACTATAACTGCCACACCATTGCCGATAGGTTAGGTATAGTAGTAGCACCCTTCTGCTAACCGCGTTGCTACTAACATAAGCTTATTGTCTTCCTACGCAAGGCCGACCCCCACTCTCCCTCTCTGCTCTTCTCACTCTCCCTCTCCACTCTCTCCCTATCATCGTCGCTCGCTGCCACCGGAGATCAAGGTATCTCCTCCCTCCCTCCCTCCCTCCACTTCTCTCCCTCCCT